>NW_022262664.1:105000-272500 GCF_002021735.2 Oncorhynchus kisutch | reverse complement strand
TACTGTCACCACACACCATACTGTCACACACCATACTGTCACCACACACCATACTGTCACCACACACCATATTGTCACACACCATACTGTCACCACACACCATATTGTCACACACCATACTGTCACCACACACCATACTGTCACCACACACCATACTGTCACACACCATACTGTCACCACACACCATACTGTCACACACCATACTGTCACCACACACCATATTTTCACACACCATACTGTCACCACACACCATACTGTCACACACCATACTGTCATATGCCCCATACTGTCACACACCATACTGTCACCACACACCATATTTTCACACACCATACTGTCACCACACACCATACTGTCACACACCATACTGTCATATGCCCCATACTGTCACACACCATACTGTCATACACCATACTGTCACACACCATGCATTTACTACACACTACATTTACTACATACTTTATTACAACATACTGCATGTACTACATACTGCAATTACTACATTTTCCACGTACTGCAATTACTACATACTGCATTTACTAAATACTGCATTTACTACATACTGTATTTACTATGTACTACATTTACTTAATACTGCATTTACTTCATACTGCACTGCTACATTTACTATATTTACTACATTTACTACATTTACTACATTTACTACATACTGCAATTACCACATACTACATTTATTACATACACATTTACTACATACTGCATTTACCACATACTACATTTATTACATACACATTTACTACATTGACTAAAGACTACATTTACTACATTTTCTACATTTACTACATTGACTAAAGACTACATTTACTACATTTTCTACATTTACTACATTGACTAAAGACTACATTTACTACATTTTCTACATTTACTACATTTACTACATACTACATTTATTACATTTACTACATACTGCATTTCTACATACTACATTTATTACATACACATTTACCACATACTACATTTATTACATACTACATTTACTATATACTACATTTACTACATACTACATTTACTACATTTTCTACATTTACTACATTTACTACATACTACATTTATTACATTTACTACATACTGCATTTCTACATACTACATTTATTACATACTGCATTTACTACATACTGCAATTACCACATACTACATTTATTACATACTGCATTTACTACATTTACTACATACTGCATTTACTACATTTACTACATACTACATTTATTACATACTGCATTTACTACATACTACATTTACTACATACTACATTTACTACATTTACTACATTTACTACATTTACTGCATTTACTACATACTACATTTATTACATACTGCATTTACTACATTTACTACATACTACATTTATTACATACACATTTACTACATTGACTAAAGACTACATTTACTACATTTACTGCATTTACTACATTGACTACATACTACATTTACTGCATTTACTACATTGACTACATACTACATTTACTGCATTTACTACATTGACTACATACTACATTTACTGCATTTTACTACATTGACTACATACTACATTTACTGCATTTACTACATTGACTACATACTACATTGACTGCATTTACTACATTTACTGCATTTACTACATTTACTACATACTACATTTACTACATTTACTACATACTGCAATTACCACATACTACATTTACTACATTGACTACATACTGCAATTACCACATACTACATTTATTACATACTACATTTACTACATACTGCATTTACCACATACTACATTTATTACATACTGCATTTACTATATACTACATTTACTACATACTGCATTTCTAGATTTCAACATACTGCATTTCTGCATACTGCATTTACTACATACTACATACTGCATTTACTACATACTGCATTTCTACATACTACATTTACTACATACTACATTTACTACATACTGCATTTACTACATACTGCATTTACTACATACTACATTTACTACATACTGCATTTACTACATACTACATTTACTACATACTACATTTACTACATACTGCATTTCTACATACTGCATTTACTACATACTACATTTACTACATACTACATTTACTACATACTGCATTTACTACATACTACATTTACTACATACTGCATTTACTATATACTACATTTTCTACATACTGCATTTCTAGATTTCAACATACTGCATTTCTACATACTGCATTTCTACATTTTACATATCTATACATTTATATTTCTACGTGGAGCTGACCCTGACCATTGCATTTTTTATTTTGTGTGCGTGTGTGTGTGTGTGTGTGTGTGTGTGTGTGTGTGTGTGTGTGTGTGTGTGTGTGTGTGTGTGTGTGTGTAGATGACATTTACAGATGCCATGCGGAGTAAGGCCAGGCTGTCCATCACGGGGTCCTCTGGAGAGAACGGGCGTGTTCTGACCCCTGACTTCTCTCACCCTCCTGACTTTCCCCGCGTCCCCTACCTCCGACCAGGACTACCCATGAGCCTCAGCATGACTGACCTCTCCTGACCACTCCCTCACAGTGCCTTACAGCCAATCAGATCACAGAGAGCCGCCGGCCAACTCCACATCAACCCATCACGTTTTTCAGAGGACTGGACTTCCTTCCCGCCCTCTTCTCTGATTGGGCAGACAGCTCTGGGCTGGTGATGTCATCACTCTTCCCCTCTAATCTCTCCCGGGAAGTGAAAACAACCAACCACGGCACACCTATCCATTTCCATAGTGACCAGCTCTGATTCAAGCACACGAGACTTCAGCTGCATCAGACGCGATTTTATAAAGCAAGTTGATCATCTTCACAGGGGAAATAATTATATTTTTTAAGTATTTTCAAAAGCTTCCATTTATTAGAGTGAGTCAATATGATCGCCTGTATACTCCGACTTCACTACCGCTCTGTACATAGGACTAGTTATAACAATAATAATAACAATAATGTTATATTAATTATATGAATAATAACTATAATAATGATGATAATAATGCTTGCTCTGAACCCTAACCCCTGTTTTCACTAGAGACCTAGTTTGACCTCTGAACCCTAACCCCTGTTTTCACTAGAGACCTAGTTTGACCTCTGAATCCTAACCCCTGTTTTCACTAGAGACCTAGTTTGACCTCTGAACCCTAACTCCTGTTTTCACTAGAGCCCTAGTTTGACCTCTGAACCCTAACCCCTGTTTTCACTAGAGACCTAGTTTGACCTCTGAACCCTAACCCTTGTTTTCACTAGAGACCTAGTTTGACGTCTGAACCCTAACCCCTGTTTTCACTAAAAACCTAGTTTGACCCTAAAACAACAGATGGCACTGAGGCCAGAAACTAAAAATAGACATATATGGCCCATGAACAACAGACATACTGTATATGGCCCATGAACAACAGACTTTGGTCTTTATATGGACAAAAGACAGTGCCATAGAGTACCAATGCCAAGTACAGGAGAGTGCCAAAAGAGGGACTTGAACCAATAAGCTGGTTCAGCCAAAAGAGGGACTTGAACCAATAAGCTGGTTCAGCCAAAAGGGGGACTTGAACCAATAAGCTGGTTCAGCCAAAAGGGGGACTTGAACCAATAAGCTGGTTCAGCCAAAAGGGGGACTTGAACCAATAACCTGTTCAGCCAAAAGAGGGACTTGAATCAATAAGCTGGTTCAGCCAAAAGGACTTGAACTAATAAGCTGGTTCAGCCAAAAGGACTTGAACCAATAAGCTGGTTCAGCCAAAAGGACTTGAACCAATAAGCTGGTTCAGCCAAAAGGACGAGAACCAATAAGCTGATTCAGCCAAAAGGACTTGAACCAATAAGATGGTTCAGCCAAAAGGACGAGAACCAATAAGCGGGTTCAGCCAAAAGGACTTGAACCGATAACAAGGTCCAGCCAAAAGGACTTGAACCGATAACAAGGTCCAGCCAAAAGGACTTGAACCGATAACAAGGTCCAGCCAAAAGGACGAGAACCAATAAGCTGGTTCAGCCAAAAGAGGGAGTTGAACTAATAACCAGCTAATGCACAGTGACTCCCTCTAAATTCTTGATTACTTTACTACTGAACTCTGATGAAGATGATGATGATGGTGGTAATGATGATGGTGATGATGGTGATGATAATGATGATGGTGATGATAATGATGCTGGTAATGATGCTGATAATGGTAATGATGATGATGATAATGGTAATGATGGTGATGGTAATGATGGTGGTGATCACGATGATGGTAATGATGCTGATGATGATGATGATGTGTTTACTGTGCTCTACAAGCAGGACTAGTAGGGACATGCATGATGGTGATGATGATGGTAATGATAATGATGATGGGACATGCATGATGGTGATGATGATGGTAATGATGATGATGATGATGGGACATGCATGCTTATCTCTGCACCACATTTCTGTTCTGACCCAGTTGTTATTGCCACTGAAGACTCCGGTCACTCAGTCAGCCTCACAGGGGGTCACTTCCCTATTAACATGATGTATAGGTCAATATTACACATTGATTTATTATATTGATACTGATCACTTTTATATTATCTACCAAGCTGTGTTAGCACTGGTGATGCTACTAGCGCTTCAATGCACTGGATTTAATGTATATAAATCACTAAGTGGAGAGAGAGACAGGAGAGAGAGGATAGAGACAGAGAGAGGTTTTGTGTGTGTGTGTGTGTGTGTGTGTGTGTGTGTGTGTGTGTGTGTGTGTGTGTGTGTGTGTGTGTGTGTGTGTAGGGTTAGATTGAGGATATGGCTCTTGTTGCACACAGAGGACTCAGCACAAGCAACCTCTACACAGACATAGATATACACTACACTAGATCAATTCGGCTGTTTTCTATAACTCTATCTCTATTAAAACCAACACAATAGTGCAAGGTTTTACATGTGTTCTACTCTACTACATACTAACGTCATCTAACCTGTACAGAACTCTCTCTCTGACATGAAGTCCCTCTCTTCTCTGTCTGGCCTGGTGACATCACGCGCTCTTCTCTGTCACCTGCTGGACACTCTACACACTGCTGCCAGACAGAAGAGAAGTGTGGGCCGTGTCTGAAATCTGTCTTTCCCTACTACTTTGTAAAACTACATACTGTGTACTAATCATACTACATACTATTTAGAATGTAGTGTTTAGTATAAATATATTCAGTAAGAAGCACATCACCATCCTACCCTCATCCACACTGAGAAGGCTTCATCTAATCAGCAATTGTGTTGGTTGATAGTCAGTCCTCGGATCTGATCAACTGAAGAATGAAAAGGCTAGTCTCTTCCTCAATATTCAGTGAATTCTACTAGATAAAGACCAGTCTCTTCCTCAATATTCAGTGAATTCTACTGGATAAAGACCAGTCTCTTCCTCAATATTCAGTGAATTCTGCTGGATAAAGACCAGTCTCTTCCTCAATATTCAGTGAATTCTACTGGATAAAGACCAGTCTCTTCCTCAATAGAGTTCAGTGAATTCTACTAGATAAAGACCAGTCTCTTCCTCAATAGAGTTCAGTGAATTCTACTAGATAAAGACCAGTCTCTTCCTCAATAGAGTTCAGTGAATTCTACTAGATAAAGACCAGTCTCTTCCTCAATAGAGTTCAGTGAATTCTACTAGATAAAGACCAGTCTCTTCCTCAATAGAGTTCAGTGAATTCTACTGGATAAAGACCAGTCTCTTCCTCAATAGAGTTCAGTGAATTCTACTGGATAAAGACCAGTCTCTTCCTCAATAGAGTTCAGTGAATTCTAGTTGGTGAAAAGCCCAAATGTGTATAAGATTTAAAACACTACATTTTCAACCTTTTTATTTCCATACCCATCTGCCTAATGTTTAGAACGCCAGTAGGGGTATTCGGACACGCCCCCCCCGACTGTCATGTTCTTGTTTTCAGAGTTCTATGTTCAGATAATCAGTACCTCACCTCTACAGGTGTGTGTTCTTTCTTTCTTATATCTAAACTGTTCCTGTGTGTTTATATATAACAAGGTTATAATTAAGAGTCTCAAAGTGTTTTGGAACTGGACTGTGTGCCATCTGACTGATTTATTTTTAGGGACTGTTTTTAAATAAAGATTGCCATAAGCTTCTTCATCCTGTTTCCTCCACTGTATTTCACATAGCCACACACAGGCACCCACTTATGCACACACACACACACACACACTCTCTCTACTCTTAGGCTGTAAATAGCTGTAGTCTGCATTGTGTCCCTGCTGCAGCTGACAGAGTAAACTACTGTTAGACTATCAATACACTCTGCAGTGTAGAGCAGTGAGTTTCTCAGCTCCTAACCCCAACACTATCTATCACTAGCTATCATTACTATCTATCAACACAATCTATCACCAACTATCATTACTATCTATCAACACGATCTATCACCATCTATCATTACTATCAATCTCCTGCTATCAACACTATTTATCATTACTATCTATCACCAACTATCATTACTATCTATCGCCAGCTATCAACACTATCACTAGCAATAATTACTATCTATCATTACTATCTATCACCAGCTATCATTACGATCTATTGCCAGCTATCAACACTATCTATCACTAGCTATCGTAACAATATATCACTAGCTATCATTACTATCAACACTATACCATTACTATCTATCACCAACTATCATTACTATCTATCACTAGCTCTCATTACTATCTATCACCAACTATCATTCTTATCTATAATTAGCTATCAACACTATCTTACACCAACTAAACTTAATATCTATCAACACTATCTATCACTAGCTATCAACACCATCTATCACTAGCTATAATTAGCTATCAACACTATCACCAACTATCCTTATGATCTATCATTAGCTATCAACGCTATCACTATCAACACTATCACTAGCTATAATTAGCTATCAACGCTATCTATCATTAGCTATCAACACAATCTATCACTAGCTATGATTAGCTATCAACAATATCTACCACTAGCTATCACTAGCTATCAACACTATCTATCACTAGCTATAATTAGCTATCAACATTATATATCATTAACTATCAATATAATCTATCACTAGCTATGATTAGCTATCAACAATATATATCACTAGCTATCAACACTGTCTATCACTAGCTATCAACACTATCACTATCTATCAACACTATCACTAGCTATAATTAGCTATCAACACAATCTATCACTAGCTATGATTAGCTATCAACAATATATATCACTAGCTATCAACACTATCTATCACTAGCTATGAACACTATCTATCAACACTATCACCGGCTATAATTAGCTATCAACACAATCTATCACTAGCTATGATTTGCTATCAACACTATCTATCACTAGCTATCAACACTATCTATAACTAGCTATCAACACTATCACTAGCTATAATTAGCTATCAACACTATATATCATTAGCTATCAACACAATCTATCACTAGCTATGATTAGCTATCAACAATATATATCACTAGCTATCAACACTATCTATCACTAGCTATCACTAGCTATCAACACTACCACTAGCTATGATTAGCTATCAACACTATCTATCACTAGCTATCAACACTATCAATAGCTATCAACACCATCTATCACTAGCTATCAACACTATCTATCACTAGCTATCAACACTATCTATCACTAGCTATACTTAGCTATCAACACTATCTATCACTAGCTATAATTAGCTATCAACACTATCACAAGCTATCAACACTAGCTATCACTAGCCATCAACACTATCAACACCATCTATCACTAGCTATCAACACTATCACTAGCTATAATTAGCTATTAACACAATCTATCAATAGCTATGATTAGCTATCAACAATATATATCACTATCTATCAACACTATCACTAGCTATCAACACTAGCTATCACTAGCTATCAACACTATCAACACCATCTATCACTAGCTATCAACACTATCACTAGCTATAATTAGCTATTAACACAATCTATCAATAGCTATGATTAGGTATCAACAATATATATCACTAGCTATCAACACTATCTATCACTAGCTATCAACACTATCTATCACTATCTATCACCACTATCACTAGCTATAATTAGCTATCAACACAATCTATCACTAGCTATGATTTGCTATCAACAATATATATCACTAGCTATCAACACTATCTATCACTAGCTATCAACACTATCTATCACTATCTATCAACACTATCACTAGCTATAATTAGCTATCAACACTATCTATCATTAGCTATCAACACAATCTATCACTAGCGAATGATTAGCTATCAACAATATATATCACTAGCTATCAACACTATCACTTGCTACAATTAGCTATCAACACCATCTATCACTAGCTATCAACACTATCTATCACTAGCTGTCAACATTATCAACACCATCTATCAACACTATCTATCACTAGCTATAATTAGCTATCAACACTATCACTAGCTATCAACACTATCTATCACTAGCTATCAACACTATCAACACCATCAATCAATAGCTATCAACACTATCTATCACTAGCTATCAACACTATCAGTAGTGTAGTGGTTTTCTCTCAGCTCTGGGTCAGAAAGCCCAGTAGTGTAGTCGTTCTCTCTCAGCTCTGGGTCAGAAAGCCCAGTAGTGTAGTGGTTTTCTCTCAGCTCTGGGTCAGAAAGCCCAGTAGTGTAGTGGTTTTCTCTCAGCTCTGGGTCAGAAAGCCCAGTAGTGTAGTCGTTCTCTCTCAGCTCTGGGTCAGAAAGCCCAGTAGTGTAGTGGTTTTCTCTCAGCTCTGGGTCAGAAAGCCCAGTAGTGTAGTGGTTTTCTCTCAGCTCTGGGTCAGAAAGCCCAGTAGTGTAGTCGTTCTCTCTCAGCTCTGGGTCAGAAAGCCCAGTAGTGTAGTGGTTTTCTCTCAGCTCTGGGTCAGACAGCCCAGTAGTGTAGTGGTTTTCTCTCAGCTCCCAGCCCTGTAGTCATTAGGTACTAATTGTCTACTGATTGTCTACTAATTAGTTGATGATGTAATTGGAGTAGTCAATCGTATCTCACAACTCATCGTTAAGTTCCTTCGCTCATTCACACACATTGTTCAAAGTTAAAACAACCCCAACAGATGAAAATGCCCATCATGGGCTGAGAGACATCACCACTAGACCATCACTCCCATCACCACTAGACCCATCACTCTCATCACCACTAGACCCATCACTCCCATCACCACTAGACCCATCACCACTAGACCCATCACTCCCATCACCACTAGACCATCACTCCCATCACCACTAGACCCATCACTCCCATCACCACTAGACCATCACTCCCATCACCACTAGACCATCACTCCCATCACCACTAGACCATCACTCCCATCACCACTAGACCCATCACTCCCATCACCACTAGACCATCACTCCCATCACCACTAGACCCATCACTCCCATCACCACTAGACCCATCACTCATATCACCACTAGACCCATCACTCCCATCACCACTAGACCCATCACTCCCATCACCACTAGACCCATCACGCCCATCACCACTAGACCCATAACTCCCATCACCACTAGACCCATAACTCCCATCACCACTAGACCCATCACTCCCATCACCACTAGACCCATAACTCCCATCACCACTAGACCATCACTCCCATCACCACTAGACCCATCACTCCCATCACCACTAGACCCATCACTCCCATCACCACTAGACCATCACTCCCATCACCACTAGACCCATCACTCCCATCACCACTAGACCCATCACTCCCATCACCACTAGACCCATCACTCCCATCATCACTAGACCCATCACTCCCATCACCACTAGACCCATCACTCCCCATCACCACTAGACCCATCACTCCCATCACCACTAGACCCATCACTCCCCATCACCACTAGACCATCACTCCCATCACCACTAGACCCATCACCACTAGCCATCACTCCCATCACCCTACCATCACTCCCATCACCACTAGACCCATCACTCCCATCCCATCACCACTAGACCCATCACTCCCATCACCACTAGACCCATCACTCCATCACCACTAGACCCATCCCATCACCACTAGACCCATCACTCCCATCACCACTAGACCCATCACTCCCATCACCACTAGACCCATCACTCCCATCACCACTAGACCCATCACCCCATCACACTAGACCCATCACTCCCATCACCACTAGACCCATCACTCCCCATCACCACTAGGACCCATCACTCCCATCACCAACTAGACCCATCACTCCCATCACCACTAGACCCATCACTCCCATCACCACTAGACCCATCACTCCCATCACCACTAGACCCATCACTCCCATCACCACTAGACCATCACTCCCTCACCACTAGACCCACTCACTCCCATCACCACTAGACCATCACTCCCATCACCACTAGACCCATCACTCCCATCACCACTAGACCCATCACTCCCATCACCACTAGACCCATCACTCCCATCACCACTAGACCCATCACTCCCATCACCACTAGACCCATCACTCCCATCACCACTAGACCCATCACTCTCATCACCACTAGACCATCACTCCCATCACCACTAGACCCATCACTCCCATCACCACTAGACCCATCACTCCCATCACCACTAGACCATCACTCCCATCACCACTAGACCCATCACTCTCCCCATCACACTAGACCCATCACTCCCATCACCACTAGACCCATCACTCCCATCACCACTAGACCCATCCACTCCAATCACCACTAGACCCCATCACCACTAGACCCATCACTCCATCACCACTAGAACCCATCACTCCCATCACCACTAGACCCATCACTCCCATCACCACTAGACCCATCACTCCCATCACCACTAGACCCATCACTCCCATCACCACTAGACCCATCACTCCCATCACCACTAGACCCATCACCACTAGACCCATCACTCCCATCACCATCACTCCCATCACCACTAGACCCATCACCACTAGACCCATCACTCCCATCACCACTAGACCATCACTCCCATCACCACTAGACCCATCACTCCCATCACCACTAGACCCATTCACACTCCCATCACCACTAGACCCCATCACTCCCATCACCACTAGACCCATCACCACTAGACCATCACACTAGACCCATCACTCCCATCAACCACTAGACCCATCACTCCCATCACCACTAGACCATCACTCCCATCACCACTAGACCATCACTCCCATCACCACTAGACCCATCCTACTCCCATCACACTAGACATCACTCCCATACCACTAGACCATCACTCCCATCACCACTAGACCCATCACCACTAGACCCATCACTCCCATCACCACTAGACCCATCACTCCCATCACCACTAGCCATCACTCTCATCACCACTAGACCCATCCCCACTAGACCCATCACTCCCCATCATCACTAGACCCATCACTCTCCATCACACTAGACCCATCACTCACTCACCACTAGACCCATCACTCCCACACCACTAGACCATCACCACTAGACTCATCACTCCCATCACCACTAGACCCATCACTCCCATCACCACTAGACCCATCACTCCCATCACCAATAGACCCATCACTCCCATCACCAATAGACCCATCACCACTAGACCCATCACTCCCATCACCACTAGACCCATTACCACTAGACCCATCACTCTCATCACCACTAGACTCATCACTCCCATCACCACTAGACCCATCACTCCCATCACCACTAGACCCATCACCACTAGAACCATCACCACTAGATTCATCAATCCCATCACCACTAGACCCATCACCACTAGACCCATCACTCCCACAGCTGCGATGAGCTCAAAGGAAAAAGGAGAGAAGTAGTGCAGATCAGCAACGCATCACAGAATCAGCAACCTCAGAATCAGCGACCTCAGCTGACTCCCACCTGGAAAACAGAAGTGGGGGACTGACTCAAAAGCCATAACAACTGTTGCTGAGGGAACATGCAGCACCGGAACAGATATCACCTCATCTATATGGATGGACCTGAGAACAACAAAGCTCCACAAGAGAAGATTCAAGTGTCTTCCCCAGTCCGACACATCGCATTGCCAGAACTACCAACAAGGTCATCCTGGATGTACCTGCTACACCCAGAACAAGGTCAGAACCACCAACACCCAAGGTCAGAACCACCAACACCCAAGGTCAGAACCACCAACACCCAAGGTCATCCTGGATGCACCTGCTACACCCAGAACAAGGTCAGAACCACCAACACCCAAGGTCAGAACCACCAACACCCAAGTTCATCCTGGATGCACCTGCTACACCCAGAACAAGGTCAGAACCACCAACACCCAAGGTCATCCTGGATGTACCTGCTCAGAACAATCCCTTCAGGTCTGTTGATACAAAATCAGAATAATCCCTTGAGTCTGCTGAGACAAAGGCAGTCTATTCTTTGTTCTGTGAAAAGGAGAGATGTGGTGTTATTTGCATATTGCAACCTGATTGGTCATATGCTAATGAGGGCCTGTGAGAAAGTAGGGGCATCTCTCTCGCTCTCAAAAAGGTCATGTTAACTGACTGATATCTAAACCTGTTAACCTCAGACCTTATTCCAAAACCCTATTCTTTCCCCATAGGGAAATGGCTGAACGAAAAAGAGGTAATTTATATCCAGGTTTCAGGACTACAAACTGGCAAACTCTACTGTGGCAAAATTGGTTCCTGTTTCAGTCATATCTTTGGTCAGGTTTGCGTGGGTCAAACAAAAACACCCTAATGATTGGTTGACAATAGATCCTCCCACAATGCAGCGATGGAAAAGCAGAAAGAGGAAACATACACTGACAGGAACATTGACAACAACAAAAAATATCCAATGGTAAAACGGCCTGAGTAAAACTCTTATTTATCCACCATCTTTGGGGTTAATATTGCCCAGCGGTGCAAAACGAACTGCACGGTGGTCATGTGATGTACACGGAAGTGTAACTCCTCCGCACCGCAGTTGTCAGTACCTTGCAGAGTTGTAGAACCGGTCTACACCGTTAACGTCTAAGTAGTATATTGAAACAGCTGGTTAATGTAGCCTAGGTTAGTAGTCAGCTCGTATCTAGTCGTCTCTGCGGTCATGTTATTGTTGAGTGTTGTTAGCAGTGTATGTCTGCTCCTAGCGACACTACAGGCGGTACAATGTGACGCCGAATTGAACACATCTACAGGTTTGTTACCGTAGGTCTCTTGTCATTTCCTACGGGTCTGTATGGGCTACTACTGTGTCAGACCAGTTTGTGCTTGTTTCAGGTGTGAATACCGGACAACTCGGGAAGTATTCGGTGCAGCTCGTGACTAACTCGTCCAACGGCACCGACCTAACCTACGGCTTCGTCTCGTGCGGGGTGGCCGTTCTGTTTTACGGTTCTAACTTTGTCCCGGTGAAGAAGATACCCACTGGAGACGGTAAGGACGAAGCGAGACAAATGTATAATGAGTTCAACGCCTTCAGAACTAACGTTAGCTAGTTTACTCAACGTGTTAACCGGGGACTGGTTAAACGGCTTTAAAAGACGACACTTGGTTTATTCCTGGTGTTTCGTGGGTCTGGTAACTTGACATTGTTTAACCTTCTTTCCTGTACGATTACATGTTATGTGTTCTGAACTTTCCACTGTTCCCGAGGATTTCCAAACGCAACTTTCCTTATTGTGTAATACCTATCGATCACTGATTGATTAGGCTACGTCATCACTAATCAATGCTCCTGTTTAGTAAGAAAGGCATTTGCCAAACCAAGAAATACCATGAATAGAGCTCATGTGATTCCTTATTATACATTATATCCCCCCCACACACACAGCCTATTTATATCTGAACATTTCCAAAACACTGTGTCCTGCTGAATGCACCCCAAGTGTGTCCAAATCACCTTTGCTACGGCTGTTGGCAGTGTGGTACCGCAGGTGTATGTGACCAATAACATTTGATTTGTTGTGTGTGTGTGTGTGTTGCAGGTCTGTTCTTCCAGTGGGTGCTGTGTGCAGCAGTCTGGAGCGTATCTCTGGTGGTCAACATTATTCTGGGGTCTCCCACCTTCTGGCCGCTAGCCATGCTGGGGGGGGCCATCTGGGCTACAGGTCAGTATACCTCTAGCCATGCTGGGGGGGGCCATCTGGGCTACAGGTCAGTATACCTCTAGCCATGCTGGGGGGGGGGGGGCATCTGGGCTACAGGTCAGTATACCTCTAGCCATGCTGGGGGGGCGGGGCATCTGGGCTACAGGTCAGTATACCTCTAGCCATGCTGGGGGGGCGGGGCATCTGGGCTACAGGTCAGTATACCTCTAGCCATGCTGGGGGGGCGGGGCATCTGGGCTACAGGTCAGTACACCTCTATCCATGCTGGGGGGGGGCATCTGGGCTACAGGCCAGTATACCTCTAGCCATGCTGGGGGCGGGGCATCTGGGCTATAGGTCAATATACCTCTAGCCATGCTGGGGGGGGCCATCTGGGCTACAGGTAAGTATTTAATCCGTGTGTGTGTGTGTAGGTAACATCACGGTGGTCCCCATAGTGAAAACCATCGGTCTGGGTCTGGGCCTCCTCATCTGGGCCTCTTTCAACCTCCTCATTGGTTGGGCAAGCTCCAGGTACGCGCGCACACACACCAGCCAAACCTAGAGATACACACACACACACCTCACACACCCTTACACACTGTGTGTGTATCTCTAGGTTTGGCTGGTTTGGGATCGATGCTGAGGAAGTTTCTAACCCAACACTCAACTACTGTGGAGCAGGATGCTGTCTGCTCAGGTAATGAGGGGTGTTTTTGTGGTGGTGGGGCGTAGCGGGGGGAGTATAACGGGGTGTGTAACGTGGAGGGATGTGTAACAGGGTGTGTGGTGGTTGGTGTAACAGGGTGTGTGGTGGTGGTGTAACAGGGTGTGTGGTGGTGGTGTAACAGGGTGTGTGGTGGTGGTGTAACAGGGTGTGTGGTGGTGGTGTAACAGGGTGTGTGGTGGTGGTGTAAACAGGGTGTTGGTGGTGGTGTAACAGGGTGTGTAACATGGTGTGTAACATGGTGTTTGGTGTGTGGTGGTGGTGTAACAGGGTGTGTGGTGGTGTAACAGGGTGTGTAACAGGGTGTGTAACATGGTGTTTGGTGTGTAATAGTGTGTGTAACAGGGTGTTTGGTGGTGTGTAACAGGGTGTTTGGTGGTGTGTAACAGGGTGTTTGGTGGTGTGTAACAGGGTGTTTGGTGGTGTGTAACAGGGTGTTTGGTGGTGTGTAACGGTGTGTAACAGGGTGTGTGTAACAGGGTGTGTGGTGGTGTGTAACGGTGTGGTAACAGGGTGTGTGGTGGTGTGTGGTGGTGTAACAGGGTGTGTGGTGGTGGTGTAACAGGGTGTGTGGTGGTGGTGTAACAGGGTGTGTGGTGGTGGTGTAACAGGGTGTGTGGTGGTGTAACAGGGTGTGTAACATGGTGTTTGGTGTGTGGTGGTGGTGTAACAGGGTGTGTGGTGGTGGTGTAACAGGGTGTGTAACAGGGTGTGTAACATGGTGTTTGGTGTGTAATAGTGTGTGTAACAGGGTGTTTGGTGGTGTGTAACAGGGTGTTTGGTGGTGTGTAACAGGGTGTTTGGTGGTGTGTAACAGGGTGTTTGGTGGTGTGTAACAGGGTGTTTGGTGGTGTGTAACAGGGTGTTTGGTGGTGTGTAACAGGGTGTTTGGTGGTGTGTAACAGGGTGTTTGGTGGTGTGTAACAGGGTGTTTGGTGGTGTGTAACAGGGTGTTTGGTGGTGTGTAACAGGGTGTTTGGTGGTGTGTAACGGTGTGTAACAGGGTGTGTGGTGGTGTGTAACAGGTTGTGTGGTGTGTAACAGGTTGTGTGGTGTGTAACAGGTTGTGTGGTGTGTAACAGGGTGTGTGGTGGTGTGTAACAGGGTGTGTGGTGGTGTGTAACATGGTGTGTAACAGGGTGTGTGTAACAGGGTGTGTGGTGTGTAACAGGGTGTGTAACAGGGTGTGTAACAGGGTGTGTAACAGGGTGTGTGTAACAGGGTGTGTGTAACAGGGTGTGGGGTGGTGTGTAACAGGGTGTGGGGTGGTGTGTAACAGGGTGTGGGGTGGTGTGTAACAGGGTGTGGGGTGGTGTGTAACAGGGTGTGTGTAACAGGGTGTGGGGTGGTGTGTAACAGGGTGTGTGGTGGTGTGTAACAGGGTGTGTGGTGGTGTGTAACAGGGTGTGTAACAGGGTGTGTAACATGGTGTGTAACAGTGCTCTCTCTCCTCAGTGCTGTGATCTTCTTCTTTGTGAAGAGTGATGTTCACAGTCAGTCCTCCAGACCAGAAGAGGAGGAGCCACTACTCATAGACGGCGTGAGACACACTGCTGTTCCTAGCCTGAGTCACTCTACAACAGTCTGGATGCTGATCAATGTGGAGCAGATTTTAATACTGTGTGTGTGCGTGTGTGCAGTGTGTAAATGCAGATGGTGGGACGTCGTCTGATGACTCGTGGGTTGACACACTAAGACCGCGGACCAAACGACTGGTGTACGTATCTTAACATAGGCTCGACACGCTTAACATTTGCAGAGCGGGAGGCTTTTCATTTCTCAGCTGTGTTTTCTAATCTCTCTCCCTCCAGTGCTTCTCTCCTAGCTGTTTTCTAATCTCTCTCCCCTCTCTCCCCCTCCAGTGGTTCTGTCCTAGCTGTTTTTTCTAATCTTTCTCCCCCTCTCTCTCCCTCCAGTGCTTCTCTCCTAGCTTCTCTCCTAGCTGTGTTTTCTAATCTCTCTCCCCTCTCTCTCTCTCCCCCCTCTCCCTCCAGTGGTTCTCTCCTAGCTGTGTTTTCTAATCTCCCCCCCCCCCCTCTCTCTCTCTCTCCCTCCAGTGGTTCTCTCCTAGCTGTGTTTTCTAATCTCTCCCCCTTCTCTCTCTCTCTCTCCCCCCCCCTCTCTCTCTCTCTCCCTCCAGTGGTTCTCTCCTAGCTGTGTTTTCTAATCTCTCCCCCTTCTCTCTCTCTCTCTCCCCCCCCCTCTCTCTCTCTCTCCCTCCAGTGGTTCTCTCCTAGCTGTGTTTTCTAATCTCTCTCCTCTCTCTCTCTCCCCCCTCTCCCTCCAGTGGTTCTCTCCTAGCTGTGTTTTCTAATCTCTCCCCTCTCTCTCTCTCCCCCCTCTCCCTCCAGTGCTTCTCTCCTAGCTGTGTTTTCTCATCTCTCCCCCCTCTCTCTCTCTCTCTCCCCCCTCTCCCTCCAGTGCTTCTCTCCTAGCTGTGTTTTCTAATCTCTTCCCCCCTCTCTCTCTCTCTCTCTCCCCCCTCTCCCTCCAGTGCTTCTCTCCTAGCTGTGTTTTCTAATCTCTCCCCCCTCTCTCTCTCTCTCTCTCCCCCCTCTCCCTCCAGTGGTTCTCTCCTAGCTGTGGCAGCAGGTTTGTTGTACGGTACCTCTTTTGTTCCAGTTCTCTACATTAAGAACCACGCAGCACATCATGACAGCCACTTCACCGGGGCAAGCCAGTTTGGTACGTCACAACTGCATTACCTGTCTCTCCCAGTCACCGCTGCATTACCCGTCTCTCCCCCTCATCGCTGCATTACCCATCTCTCCCCCTCACCGCTGCATTACCCGTATCTCCCCTTCACAGCTGCATTACTCGTCTCTCCCCTTCACAGCTGCATTACCCGTCTCTCCCATTCAGCTGCATTACCCGTCTCTCCCCTTCAGCTGCATTACCCGTCTCTCCCCTTCAGCTGCATTACCCGTATCTCCCCTTCACAGCTGCATTACCCGTCTCTCCCCCCTCACAGCTGCATTACCCGTCTCTCCCCTTCACAGCTGCATTACCCGTCTCTCCCCTTCACAGCTGCATTACCCGTCTCTTCACAGCTGCATTACCCGTCTCTTCCCAGCTGCATTACCCGTCTCTTCCCAGCTGCATGACCCGTCTCTTCCCAGCTGCATGACCCGTCTCTTCCCAGCTGCATGACCCGTCTCTTCCCAGCTGCATGACCCGTCTCTTCCCAGCTGCATGACCCGTCTCTTCCCAGCTGCATGACCCGTCTCTTCCCAGCTGCATGACCCGTCTCTTCCCAGCTGCATGACCCGTCTCTTCCCAGCTGCATGACCCGTCTCTTCCCAGCTGCATGACCCGTCTCTTCCCAGCTGCATGACCCGTCTCTTCCCAGCTGCATGACCCGTCTCTTCCCAGCTGCATGACCCGTCTCTTCCCAGCTGCATGACCCGTCTCTTCCCAGCTGCATGACCCGTCTCTTCACAGCTGCATGACCCGTCTCTTCACAGCTGCATGACCCGTCTCTTCACAGCTGCATGACCCGTCTCTTCACAGCTGCATGACCCGTCTCTTCACAGCTGCATGACCCGTCTCTTCACAGCTGCATGACCCGTCTCTTCACAGCTGCATGACCCGTCTCTTCACAGCTGCATGACCCGTCTCTCCACAGCTGCATGACCCGTCTCTCCCCTTCACAGCTGCATTACCCGTCTCTCCCCTTCACAGCTGCATTACCCGTCTCTCCCCCTCACCGCTGCATTACCCGTCTCTCCCCCTCACCGCTGCATTACCCGTCTCTCCCCCTCACCGCTGCATTACCCATCTCTCCCCCTCACCGCTGCATTACCCGTCTCTCACCTTCACAGCTGCATAACCCGTCTCTCCCCTTCACAGCTGCATTACCCGTCTCTCCCCCTCACCGCTGCATAACCTGCCTCTCCCCTTCACAGCTGCATTACCCGTCTCTCCCCCTCACCGCTGCATAACCCGTCTCTCCCCTTCACAGCTGCATTACCCGTCTCTCCCCCTCACCGCTGCATAACCCGCCTCTCCCCTTCACAGCTGCATTACCCGTCTCTCCCCCTCACCGCTGCATTACCAGTCTCTCTCCGTCAGCTGCATTACCCGTCTCTCCGTCAGCTGCATTACCCGTCTCTCCCCCTCACCACTGCATTACCAGTCTCTCTCCGTCAGCTGCATTACCCGTCTCTCCGTCAGCTGCATTACCCGTCTCTCCCCCTCACCACTGCATTACCCGTCTCTCCCCTTCAGCTGCATTACCCGTCTCTCCCCCTCACCGCTGCATAACCTGCCTCTCCCCTTCACAGCTGCATTACCCGTCTCTCCCCCTCACCGCTGCATTACCAGTCTCTCTCCGTCAGCTGCATTACCCGTCTCTCCCCCTCACCGCTGCATTACCCATCTCTCCCCTTCACCGCTGCATTACCCGTCTCTCCCCTTCAGCTGCATTACCCGTCTCTCCCCTTCACCGCTGCATTACCCGTCTCTCCCCTTCACCGCTGCATTACCCATCTCTCCCCTTCACCGCTGCATTACCCGTCTCTCCCCTTCACAGCTGCATTACCCGTCTCTCCCCCTCACCGCTGCTCTCTCGAGAGATTGGCTTTTGTTTTTGGGCAGAATTATTTGAGATTTTAGTTATTGTTGGAGGTGGGGCGGCAGGGTAGCCTAGTGGTTATAGCGTTGGACTAGTAACCAGAAGGTTTCAAGTTCAAACCCCCGAGCTGACAAGGTACAAATCTGTCGTTCTGCCCCTGAACAGGCAGTTAACCCACTGTTCCTAGACCGTCATTATGTCAAAAGATTCAGTTCATGGCTCCAGCACTGCAGGTGGCGGTAAATCACCAATATTAGCTTTGCACTTTTTTCAAACATCAAAAGAAAATGTACTACTTTCAAATGGAGATACAACGTTACGATCTCTATGGTGCCACCATAACAGCATAGATACAATGTTGTGATCTCTATACATCTCTATGGTGCCACCATAACAGCATAGATACAATGTTGTGATCTCTATACATCTCTATGGTGCCACCATAACAGCATAGATACAATGTTGTGATCTCTATACATCTCTATGGTGCCACCATAATGGCAGAGATGCATTGTGATCTCTATATATCTCTATGGTGCCACCATAACAGCATAGATGCAATGTTGTGATCTCTATACATCTCTATGGTGCCACCATAACAGCATAGATACAATGTTGTGATCTCTATACATCTCTATGGTGCCACCATAACAGCATAGATACAATGTTGTGATCTCTATACATCTCTATGGTGCCACCATAATGGCAGGGATACGTTGTGATCTCTATACATCTCTATGGTGCCACCATAATGGCAGAGATACATTGTGATCTCTATATATCTCTATGGTGCCACCATAATGGCAGAGATACATTGTGATCTCTATATATCTCTATGGTGCCACCATAATGGCAGAGATACATTGTGATCTCTATGGTGCCACCATAATGGCAGAGATACATTGTGATCTCTATGGTGCCACCATAATGGCAGAGATACATTGTGATCTCTATATATCTCTATGGTGCCACCATAATGGCAGAGATACAATGTGATCTCTATATATCTCTATGGTGCCACCATAATGGCAGGGATACATTGTGATCTCTATATATCTCTGGTGCCACCATAATGGCAGAGATACATTGTGATCTCTATATATCTCTATCTCCAGCAGCACCTGGCTGATATTTTCTTTTCTCTCTCTCTCTCTCTCTCTGTCTCTCTCTGTCTCTCTGTGTGTGTGTATAGATCTGGACTATGTGTTTGCCCAGTTCAGTGGGATATTCCTGACCAGTACGGTCTACTTCCTGATCTACTGCGCTGCCATGAAGAACACACCTAGAGTCTACCCTAGAGCAATACTACCTGGTACACACATACACCTAGAGTCTACCCTAGAGCAATACTACCTGGTACACACATACACCTAGAGTCTACCCTAGAGCAATACTACCTGGTACACACATACACCTAGAGTCTACCCTAGAGCAATACTACCTGGTACACACATACACCTAGAGTCTACCCTAGAGCAATACTACCTGGTACACACATACACCTAGAGTCTACCCTAGAGCAATACTACCTGGTACACACATACACCTAGAGTCTACCCTAGAGCAATACTACCTGGTACACACATACACCTAGAGTCTACCCTAGAGCAATACTACCTGGTACACACATACACCTAGAGTCTACCCTAGAGCAATACTACCTGGTACACACATACACCTAGAGTCTACCCTAGAGCAATACTACCTGGTACACACATACACCTAGAGTCTACCCTAGAGCAATACTACCTGGTACACACATACACCTAGAGTCTACCCTAGAGCAATACTACCTGGTACACACATACACCTAGAGTCTACCCTAGAGCAATACTACCTGGTACACACATACACCTAGAGTCTACCCTAGAGCAATACTACCTGGTACACACATACACCTAGAGTCTACCCTAGAGCAATACTACCTGGTACACACATACACCTAGAGTCTACCCTAGAGCAATACTACCTGGTACACACATACACCTAGAGTCTACCCTAGAGCAATACTACCTGGTACACACATACACCTAGAGTCTACCCTAGAGCAATACTACCTGGTACACACATATACCTAGAGTCTACCCTAGAGCAATACTACCTGGTACACACATATACCTAGAGTCTACCCTAGAGCAATACTACCTGGTACACACATATACCCCTAGAGCAATACTACCTGGTACACACATACACCTAGAGTCTACCCTAGAGCAATACTACCTGGTACACACATACACCTAGAGTCTACCCTAGAGCAATACTACCTGGTACACACATACACCTAGAGTCTACCCTAGAGCAATACTACCTGGTACACACATACACCTAGAGTCTACCCTAGAGCAATACTACCTGGTACACACATACACCTAGAGTCTACCCTAGAGCAATACTACCTGGTACACCATACACCTAGAGTCTACCCTAGAGCAATACTACCTGGTACACACATACACCTAGAGTCTACCCTAGAGCAATACTACCTGGTACACACATACACCTAGAGTCTACCCTAGAGCAATACTACCTGGTACACACATACACCTAGAGTCTACCCTAGAGCAATACTACCTGGTACACACATACACCTAGAGTCTACCCTAGAGCAATACTACCTGGTACACACATACACCTAGAGTCTACCCTAGAGCAATACTACCTGGTACACACATACACCTAGAGTCTACCCTAGAGCAATACTACCTGGTACACACATACACCTAGAGTCTACCCTAGAGCAATACTACCTGGTACACACATACACCTAGAGTCTACCCTAGAGCAATACTACCTGGTACACACATACACCTAGAGTCTACCCTAGAGCAATACTACCTGGTACACACATACACCTAGAGTCTACCCTAGAGCAATACTACCTGGTACATACATACACCTAGAGTCTACCCTAGAGCAATACTACCTGGTACATACACCTAGAGTCCACCCTAGAGCAATACTACCTGGTACACACATACACCTAGAGTCTACCCTAGAGCAATACTACCTGGTACACACATACACCTAGAGTCTACCCTAGAGCAATACTACCTGGTACACACATACCTAGAGTCTACCCTAGAGCAATACTACCTGGTACACACATATACCTAGAGTCTACCCTAGAGCAATACTACCTGGTACACACATACACCTAGAGTCTACCCTAGAGCAATACTACCTGGTACACACATATACCTAGAGTCTACCCTAGAGCAATACTACCTGGTACACACACACCTAGAGTCTACCCTAGAGCAATACTACCTGGTACACACACCTAGAGTCTACCCTAGAGCAATACTACCTGGTACACACACCTAGAGTCTACCCTAGAGCAATACTACCTGGTACACACATACACCTAGAGTCTACCCTAGAGCAATACTACCTGGTACACACATACACCTAGAGTCTACCCTAGAGCAATACTACCTGGTACACACATACACCTAGAGTCTACCCTAGAGCAATACTACCTGGTACACACATACACCTAGAGTCTACCCTAGAGCAATACTACCTGGTACACACACCTAGAGTCTACCCTAGAGAAATACTACCTGGTACACACATACACCTAGAGTCTACCCTAGAGCAATACTACCTGGTACATACATACACCTAGAGAGTTATACTACCTGGTACACACACCCAGACTAGTGCTACACTGCCTGGTTAGATTGTTGGGTTATTTACACTGTGTATTTTCATCCAGGCTTTGTCTCTGGGGTGATGTGGGGTATTGCTACCTGCTGCTGGTTTCTGGCCAACACCTACCTGAGTGCTGTGGTCAGTTTCCCCATAATAACCACGGTGAGTATTAATACTACAGCGGTACTATATTAATACTACATTAGTACTACAGTGGTACTATATTAATACTACAGCGGTACTATATTAATACTACAGCGGTACTATATTAATACTACATTAGTGCTACAGTGGTGCTATATTAATACTACAGCGGTACTGTGTTAATACTACAGTGGTGCTATATTAATACTGCAGCGGTACTGTGTTAATACTACAGTGGTGCTGTGTTAATACTGCAGCGGTACTATATTAATACTGCAGCGGTACTGTGTTAATACTGCAGCGGTACTATATTAATACTGCAGCGGTACTATATTAATACTGCAGCGGTACTATATTAATACTACATTAGTACTACAGTGGTGCTATATTAATACCACAGTGGTACTATATTAATACTACAGCGGTACTGTGTTAATACTACAGCGGTACTGTGTTAATACTACAGCGGTACTGTGTTAATACTACAGCGGTACTGTGTTAATACTACAGCGGTACTGTGTTAATACTGCAGCGGTACTGTGTTAATACTGCAGCGGTACTGTGTTAATACTGCAGCGGTATTATATTAATACTACAGCGATACTACATTAATACCACTAATATTTCGGCAGTACTATACTAATAATACGGCTGCACTGTTATTAATACCACTGCAGTACTATATTAATACTACTTCAGGGCTATATTAATACTACTGCAGTGCTATATTAATGCTACGGCGGTACTGTGTCGACGCTACGGCGGTACTGTGTCGACGCTACGGCGGTACTGTGTCGACGCTACGGCGGTACTGTGTCGACGCTACGGCGGTACTGTGTCGACGCTACGGCGGTACTGTGTCGACGCTACGGCGGTACTGTGTCGACGCTACGGCGGTACTGTGTCGACGCTACGGCGGTACTGTGTCGACGCTACGGCGGTACTGTGTCGATGCTACGGCACGATGCTACGGCAGTACTGTGTCGACGCTACGGCAGTACTGTGTGGATGCTACGGCACGATGCTACGGCGGTACTGTGTCGACGCTACGGCGGTACTGTGTCGACGCTACGGCGGTACTGTGTCGACGCTACGGCGGTACTGTGTCGACGCTACGGCGGTACTGTGTCGACGCTACGGCGGTACTGTGTCGACGCTACGGCGGTACTGTGTCGACGCTACGGCAGGATGCTACAGCAGTACTGTGTCGACGCTACTGTGTCGACGCTACGGCGGTACTGTGTCGAGGCTACGGCGGTACTGTGTCGACGCTACGGCAGTACTGTGTCGACGCTACGGCAGTACTGTGTCGACGCTACGGCACGATGCTACAGCAGTACTGTGTCGATGCAACGGCAGTACTGTGTCGATGCTACGGCAGTACTGTGTCGATGCTACGGCAGTACTGTGTCGACGCTACGGCACGATGCTACGGCAGTACTGTGTCGATGCTACGGCAGTACTGTGTCGATGCTACGGCACGATGCTACGGCAGTACTGTGTCGATGCTACGGCAGTACTGTGTCGATGCTACGGCACGATGCTACGGCACGATGCTACGGCAGTACTGTGTCGATGCTACGGCAGTACTGTGTCGATGCTACGGCAGTACTGTGTCGATGCTACGGCACGATGCTACGGCAGTACTGTGTCGATGCTACGGCAGTACTGTGTCGACGCTACGGCACGATGCTACGGCAGTACTGTGTCGATGCTACGGCAGTACTGTGTCGATGCTACGGCACGATGCTACGGCAGTACTGTGTCGATGCTACGGCAGTACTGTGTCGATGCTACGGCACGATGCTACGGCACGATGCTACGGCAGTACTGTGTCGATGCTACGGCAGTACTGTGTCGATGCTACGGCAGTACTGTGTCGGCCTACTGTGTCGATGCTACGGCAGTACTGTGTCGATGCTACGGCAGTACTGTGGCGATGCTACGGCAGTACTGTGGCGATGCTACGGCAGTACTGTGGCGATGCTACGGCACGATGCTACGGCAGTACTGTGTCGATGCTACGGCAGTACTGTGTCGATGCTACGGCACGATGCTACGGCAGTACTGTGTCGATGCTACGGCAGTACTGTGTCGATGCTACGGCAGTACTGTGTCGATGCTACGGCACGATGCTACGGCAGTACTGTGTCGATGCTACGGCAGTACTGTGTCGATGCTACGGCACGATGCTACGGCACGATGCTACGGCAGTACTGTGTCGATGCTACGGCAGTACTGTGTCGATGCTACGGCAGTACTGTGTCGATGCTACGGCAGTACTGTGTCGATGCTACGGCAGTACTGTGTCGATGCTACGGCAGTACTGTGTCGATGCTACGGCACGATGCTACGGCAGTACTGTGTCGATGCTACGGCACGATGCTACGGCAGTACTGTGTCGATGCTACGGCAGTACTGTGTCGATGCTACGGCAGTACTGTGTCGATGCTACGGCAGTACTGTGTCGATGCTACGGCAGTACTGTGTCGATGCTACGGCAGTACTGTGTCGATGCTACGGCAGTACTGTGTCGATGCTACGGCACGATGCTACGGCAGTACTGTGTCGATGCTACGGCACTGCTACGGCAGTACTGTGTCGATGCTACGGCAGTACTGTGTCGATGCTACGGCAGTACTGTGTCGATGCTACGGCACGATGCTACGGCAGTACTGTGTCGATGCTACGGCAGTACTGTGTCGATGCTACGGCACGATTGCTACGGCACGATGCTACGGCAGTACTGTGTCGATGCTACGGCAGTACTGTGTCGATGCTACGGCAGTACTGTGTCGATGCTACGGCACGATGCTACGGCACGATGCTACGGCAGTACTGTGTCTGCTACGGCAGTACTGTGTCGATGCTACGGCAGTACTGTGTCGATGCTACGGCAGTACTGTGTCGATGCTACGGCAGTACTGTTGTCGATGCTACGGCACGACGCTACGGCAGTACTGTGTCGATGCTACGGCAGTACTGTGTCGATGCTACGGCAGTACTGTGTCGATGCTACGGCACGATGCTACGGCAGTACTGTGTCGATGCTACGGCAGTACTGTGTCGATGCTACGGCAGTACTGTGTCGATGCTACGGCAGTACTGTGTCGATGCTACGGCACGACGCTACGGCAGTACTGTGTCGATGCTACGGCAGTACTGTGTCGATGCTACGGCACGACGCTACGGCAGTACTGTGTCGATGCTACGGCAGTACTGTG
Organism: Oncorhynchus kisutch; assembly: GCF_002021735.2. NCBI lineage: Eukaryota > Metazoa > Chordata > Actinopteri > Salmoniformes > Salmonidae > Oncorhynchus > Oncorhynchus kisutch. The sequence continues at coordinate 246,098 of NW_022262664.1, read as the reverse complement.
TCGACGCTACGGCAGTACTGTTTTTATTTATTTATTTTACCTTTATTTAACTAGGCAAGTCAGTTCGGGGGTTTGAACTTGCAACCTTCCAGTTACTAGTCCAACGCTCTAACCACTAGGCTACCCTGCCGCCCCACTTTACTGTGTTAAGTGTGTCTCTCTGTAGGGTCCTGGTCTGATTGCAGCTCTTTGGGGAGTGGTGGTCTTTAAGGAGGTAAAGGTACGTAACCGTTCTATTCAAAAATATGTTACCACATATATTACCAAAGCAAACTTATAGAAACATGTGAGTTACAAATATCTCAAACGCATTAAGAAGGCACACCTGTTAATTGAAATGCATTCCTGGTGACTAACTCATGAAGCTGGTTGAGAGAATGCCATGCTGTCATCAAGGCAAAGGGTGGCTATTTGAAGAATCTCAAATATATAAAATATATTTTGATTTGTTTAACACTTTTTTGGTTACTACATGATTCCATATGTGTTATTTCATAGTTTTGATCTTCACTATTATATTGCAATGTAGAAAATAGTCTAAATAAATAAAAACCCTTGCATGAGTCGGTGTCCAAACTGTTGACTGGTATCAGACCAACATGCACGCATTTTGGTACCAACTACACAATTCTTTGTCCATGTACTAATTTTAATAAAAAATAAATCCACTGAGTAAATCTAACATACCGATTCTCGAGCTGCAACACACAGGCATGTACAGAGTTTGTGTCAACAGACATAGAGATGAATCCATTACGATTAGACGTAGCTACCCGGTGTCTGCCCCTCATCCTGTCGGTTGTGATGCAGAGTTTGTGTCAACGGACATGGAGATGAATCCATTACTATTAGACGTAGCTACCCGGTGTCTGCCCCTCATCCTGTCGGTTGTGATGCAGAGTTTGTGTCAACGGACATGGAGATGAATCCATTACTATTAGACGTAGCTACCCGGTGTCTGCCCCTCATCCTGTCGGTTGTGATGCAGAGTTTGTGTCAACGGACATGGAGATTAATCCATTACTATTAGACGTAGCTACCCGGTGTCTGCCCCTCATCCTGTCGGTTGTGATGCAGAGTTTGTGTCAACGGACATAGGGATGAATCCATTACTATTAGACGTAGCTACCCGGTGTCTGCCCCTCATCCTGTCGGTTGTGATGCAGAGTTTGTGTCAACGGACATGGAGATGAATCCATTACTATTAGACGTAGCTACCCGGTGTCTGCCCCTCATCCTGTCGGTTGTGATGCAGAGTTTGTGTCAACAGACAGAGATGAATCCATTACTATTAGACGTAGCTACCCGGTGTCTGCCCCTCATCCTGTCGGTTGTGATGCAGAGTTTGTGTCAACGGACATGGAGATGAATCCATTACTATTAGACGTAGCTACCCGGTGTCTGCCCCTCATCTTGTCGGTTGTGATGCAGAGTTTGTGTCAACGGACATGGAGATGAATCCATTACTATTAGACGTAGCTACCCGGTGTCTGCCCCTCATCCTGTCGGTTGTGATGCAGAGTTTGTGTCAACGGACATGGAGATGAATCCATTACTATTAGACGTAGCTACCCGGTGTCTGCCCCTCATCTTGTCGGTTGTGATGCAGAGTTTGTGTCAACGGACATGGAGATGAATCCATTACTATTAGACGTAGCTACCCGGTGTCTGCCCCTCATCCTGTCGGTTGTGATGCAGAGTTTGTGTCAACGGACATAGGGATGAATCCATTACTATTAGACGTAGCTACCCGGTGTCTGCCCCTCATCCTGTTTGTTGTGATGCTGTTTACCGACTGTCAGCTGTATGTGAACACATGGACAAATCCATTTCGACTGTCAGCTGTATGTGAACACATGGACAAATCCATTTCGCCCACTAGTCATTTCTATATATCTTGTAAATAAGACTACGTGGTTGGGACGACGCCCACTAGTCATTTCTATATATCTTGTAAATAAGACTACGTGGTTGGGACGACGCCCACTAGTCATTTCTATATATCTTGTAAATAAGACTACGTGGTTGGGACGACGCCCACTAGGCATTTCTATAAAGACTAACCCAGGTTGCTGGACTTCATAAGTCCTTGGCCTTCCAACCTCACTTGGTTTCTTTGGTGCAAATAAAACAGATCACAACAATGAGCTGATGAGACTGATGGGTGGGGTTATATCCCTCCTGTTTGGCCCTGTCCGGGGGTGTCCTCAGATGGGGCCACAGTGTCTCCTGACCCCTCCTGTCTCAGCCTCCAGTATTTATGCTGCAGTAGTTTATGTCGGGGGGCTGGGGTCAGTTTGTTATATCTGGAGTACTTCTCAATAAATTGGATTTGATTTGATTTGATGAGACGCCATTTCACCGTAGAAAAGCTTCTCTCTCGTCAGGACACTGTTCATGACAGATGAGATCTCATATCAAACACTAGGCTAGTAAATACGTCAATAGGACAACCGACTTCAACAATACCAGTTGCTGAAAACAGCTGGTCAAATGAGAAACATGGGAGGATTTTATTTATTTAACTAGGCAAGTCAGTTAAGAACAAATTAAAGGAAGGAGAAGTGAATGTTCACCTCCTTAGGTCCTCAGATAGAAGTGAATGTTCACCTCCTTAGGTCCTCCGATAGCAGAAGGAGAAGTGAATGTTCACCTCCTTAGGTCCTCAGATAGCAGAAGGAGAAGTGAATGTTCATCACCTTAGGTCCTCCGATAGCAGAAGGAGAAGTGAATGTTCATCACCTTAGGTCCTCAGATAGCAGAAGGAGAAGTGAATGTTCACCACCTTAGGTCCTCAGATAGCAGAAGGAGAAGTGAATGTTCATCACCTTAGGTCCTCCGATAGCAGAAGGAGAAGTGAATGTTCATCACCTTAGGTCCTCAGATAGCAGAAGGAGAAGTGAATGTTCATCACCTTAGGTCCTCAGATAGCAGAAGGAGAAGTGAATGTTCATCACCTTAGGTCCTCAGATAGCAGAAGGAGAAGTGAATGTTCATCACCTTAGGTCCTCAGATAGCAGAAGGAGAAGTGAATGTTCATCACCTTAGGTCCTCAGATAGCAGAAGGAGAAGTGAATGTTCATCACCTTAGGTCCTCAGATAGCAGAAGGAGAAGTGAATGTTCATCACCTTAGGTCCTCAGATAGCAGAAGGAGAAGTGAATGTTCATCACCTTAGGTCCTCAGATAGCAGAAGGAGAAGTGAATGTTCACCTCCTTAGGTCCTCAGATAGCAGAAGGAGAAGTGAATGTCCACCACCTTAGGTCCTCAGATAGCAGAAGGAGAAGTGAATGTTCACCTCCTTAGGTCCTCAGATAGAAGTGAATGTTCACCTCCTTAGGTTCTCCGATAGCAGAAGGAGAAGTGAATGTTCATCACCTTAGGTCCTCAGATAGCAGAAGGAGAAGTGAATGTTCATCACCTTAGGTCCTCAGATAGCAGAAGGAGAAGTGAATGTTCACCTCCTTAGGTCCTCAGATGCTGCAACAGTAAAATAATGGTAGCTGCCACCTTCAGAGGTGTGCAACATCTTTACTACCTGTCCGTCTGGTATTACCCCTTAAATGCCCTTCTAGCCAATCAGAATTGAATAGTATTCAACAATGCCGTGGCATAATTAAGCAATAATGCCCGAGAAGGGTGTGGTATATGGTCAATCGCTTATATTGCTTAAATGACCTCTCCTCTCGTCCTCAGGGTTGGTGTAACTTCCTCATCCTGGGCATGGCGTTCTCATTGGTTCTCGCTGGAGCCCTGCTGACAGCCTTCTCCAAGGTGTGACACACACCTGGTCTAAGGTGTTATGACTTTCCGCCAGACACTCAGGGAACCAGGATGAGGATGGTTACTGTACTCCAAAAGGGAACTGTCTTTTCACCTAGTTTCTATGGAAATCATTTCTAGTTAGTCTCTTAATATTTTAATGTTTGATAAAATTATTTGTCTATTTCCATGAATTCATCTCAAAGGGATACTATTTTTTATGAAGTTATCTAATGTGATACCAGTGGATGAAGAGGGTTAGCTGTAGAGTTATATAATGTCATGTTACAGCCAGTGGATGAAGAGGGTTAGCTGTAGAGTTATATAATGTCATTTTACAGCCAGTGGATGAAGAGGGTTAGCTGTAGAGTTATATAATGTCATGTTACAGCCAGTGGATGAAGAGGGTTAGCTGTAGAGTTATATAATGTAATGTTACAGCCAGTGGATGAAGAGGGTTAGCTGTAGAGTTATATATGTTTAGCTGTAGAGTCAATACTTCCTGTTGATCTGGCCATCCAATGTACGGGACGTTGCAAGTCAACCTGCAACGTAAACACTTCTAAGATCAACATGACTAAACTAGAAAAAGGTACATTTGTTGAAAATGCGTTCAGCTCTTTGAAAGGTTTTGTAGCCTACCATAGCCATCTGATATGTTGAATCATTATATAAAAGGCTTTCGTAGCCTACCATAGCCATCTGATATGTTGAATCATTATATAAAAGGCGTTGTTGGGTTCTGAGAATATGAAATATACGTATTCATGTCACTGAGGGAGGGTAATGTAACGTTTACATTATGTCACTGAGGGAGGGTAATGTATAAGGTTTACATTATGTCAGGATATGCCAGAGAGAGGGAGGGTAATGTATAACGTTTACATTAAGTCAGGATATGTTATTGTTTGCCATCTGGGATCCTCTGGGAGGAGAAGAGACAGTCTGGTACCAGTCACCATGACAGCCGAGGAGTGAGAGGTCAGATGAAGTGAGGTAGAACAGATATCACCAAGGTTCTGCCTCTCAACAGAGATGAATTGGTTGTTCAGATGTGTAGGAGGAGACTCGGCATAGGAGGAAGGGTTAAATATCAGTGCTGTGTGAATGTTTTTGTTGGTTCAGCTGTTCGATCATTTGGGATGAATAAACTTGGTTTAAGCTTTCAGTGTCCGTTGAGTTCTTACTCTGATATTTAGAACCTAACAGTAGGAGGAGTTGGGATTATGCCGGTTAATTGTTTAGTTAGCTAGATGTCTAAACAGAACACTTCACCAGATGAATACAGGACCCATCAAGTTAGCCAGGTGTGATTACAGCCATCTATTGTATTTAATGTACATGTCAGACAATGTTTTTACCTGGAGTTTTTCCTTATTGTAGGTTACTACTTTGACCACTATTAGTCTTAATCTTTGGTTGTTTACTACACTACTCACTCTGTTTAGCACATGGCCTCATATGTGAATCCTTAAAGAGATGGGTGGGGCTAATGCTTAAGAGGGTGTAGACAAAGAGCTCTCCAGTAGGTACCAAAACATTCAAGGGCCATTTTCTAAAAAGTGGGGTTACAAGTTTATCAACTTTCAAAGCAGAATTACTTCCCCATTGTTCCTCAACTGTCGTATGATGTACCATTTTCTAGCTCCGAGTCTCTACATTTATCCAATGTACGAAACACAATTTCAAATGTTGCTACATAAGACCGAATCGGGGAGGTCGGTCACGTTTGTTAACCATCCGATAACATTGAGTTTACCACAACAGTCCCCAGTGACCGTACGTACATATCCCAACCAGAAGCCATGGAACACATCCACAATGATTGGTCCTGTTCATTAGAGAACACTTGTTTCAACCAGGGTCCTGTCATGTTCATTAGAGAACACTATCAAAACATGTTTCAACCAGGGCAATAACTGTAAACTAAAAATAATACCAGTCGAAATATTAATTTTAGGAGGGGTTTTCAATCAGATTTATTTATAAAGCCCTTTTTACAACAGCCGATGCAACAAAGTGATACACAGAAACCCAGCCTAAAACCCCAAACAATGTCAATATAGTTGAACCAATAGCGGTTTTTCATGGTTCCAGGAAGTGGATAAAGTTAATGTGCAGAAAGACACAGTTGGAAGAAGCTTCATTTTCCATAGTTCCCAGCGGTCAAAGCCATTCGTTTACTAAACAGGGGTGTCACCAAAGCGGTGTTGTATGCATCAGGGAACTCCCAGATGAATTCCATAAAGCCCTAACGATCACATGGTAGGGCAGGACATCTTTTTGGCACTTCAGACATCTGATTACTGCTGTGTGTCAGTTGAAGAACAGGTCTTGACAGATACGTTGTGTATCTTCAGGGCAGGTGACTTCATGTCCGATGGTTCTGGGATCTGCATAGATCTCATAGTCGTTTCCCCCCTAAAGCAGTGTCAACATTAATATATCATATACTGTAGTTTCCTCCATAAAGCTATAACGCGGTTGTCGTCGTCGTAAAGCTATAACACGGTTGTCGTCGTCGTCATAAAGCTATAACACGGTTGTCGTCGTCATCATAAAGCTATAACACGGTTGTCGTCGTCGTCATAAAGCTATAACACGGTTGTCGTTGTCGTCGTCATCATAAAGCTATAACACTGTTGTCGTCGTCATCATAAAGCTATAACACGGTTGTCGTCATAAAGCTATAACACGGTTGTCGTCGTCATCATAAAGCTATAACACGGTTGTCGTCGTCGTCATAAAGCTATAACACGGTTGTCGTCGTCGTCATAAAGCTATAACACGGTCGTCGTCGTCATAAAGCTATAACACGGTCGTCGTCGTCATAAAGCTATAACACGGTCGTCGTCATAAAGCTATAACACGGTTGTCGTCGTCATCATAAAGCTATAACACGGTTGTCGTCGTCATCATAAAGCTATAACACGGTTGTCGTCGTCATCATAAAGCTATAACACGGTTGTCGTCATAAAGCTATAACACGGTTGTCGTCGTCATCATAAAGCTATAACACGGTTGTCGTCGTCATCATAAAGCTATAACACGGTTGTCGTCGTCATCATAAAGCTATAACACGGTCGTCGTCGTCATAAAGCTATAACACGGTCGTCGTCGTCATAAAGCTATAACACGGTCGTCGTCGTCATAAAGCTATAACACGGTCGTCGTCGTCATAAAGCTATAACACGGTCGTCGTCGTCATAAAGCTATAACACGGTCGTCGTCGTCATAAAGCTGTAACACGGTCGTCGTCGTCATAAAGCTATAACACGGTCGTCGTCGCCATAAAGCTATAACACGGTTGTCGTCGTCATAAAGCTATAACACGGTCGTCATCATAAAGCTATAACACGGTTGTCATCATAAAGCTATAACACGGTTGTCGTCGCCATAAAGCTAGAACACGGTTGTCATCATAAAGCTATAACACGGTTATCGTCGTCGTCGTAATAAAGCTATAACACGGTTGTCGTCGCCATAAAGCTATAACACGGTTATCGTCGTCGTTAAGCTATAACACGGTCGTCATCATAAAGCTATAACACGGTTGTCGTCGTCATAAAGCTATAACAAGGTCGTCATCATAAAGCTATAACACGGTTGTCGTCGTCATAAAGCTATAACACGGTTGTCGTCGTCATAAAGCTATAACACGGTTGTCGTCGCCATAAAGCTATAACACGGTTGTCGTCGCCATAAAGCTATAACACGGTTGTCGTCATAAAGCTATAACACGGTTGTCGTCGCCATAAAGCTATAACACGGTTGTCGTCGCCGTAAAGCTATAACACGGTTGTCGTCGTCGTAAAGCCATAACACGGTTGTCGTCGTCGTAAAGCCATAACACGGTTGTCGTCGTCGTAAAGCCATAACACGGTTGTCGTCGTCATAAAGCTATAACACGGTTGTCGTCGTCATAAAGCATAACACGGTTGTCGTCGTCATAAAGCTATAACACGGTTGTCGTCGTCATTATAAAGCTATAACACGGTTGTCGTCGTCATAAAGCTATAACACGGTTGTCATCATAAAGCCATAACACGGTTGTCGTCGCCATAAAGCTATAACACGGTTGTCGTCGCCGTAAAGCCATAACACGGTTGTCGTCGTCGTAAAGCCATAACACGGTTGTCGTCGTCGTAAAGCCATAACACGGTTGTCGTCGTCATAAAGCATAACACGGTTGTCGTCGTCATAAAGCTATAACACGGTTGTCGTCGTCATTATAAAGCTATAACACGGTTGTCGTCGTCATAAAGCTATAACACGGTTGTCATCATAAAGCCATAACACGGTTGTCGTCGCCATAAAGCTATAACACGGTTGTCGTCGCCGTAAAGCCATAACACGGTTGTCGTCGTCGTAAAGCCATAACACGGTTGTCGTCGTCGTAAAGCCATAACACGGTTGTCGTCGTCGTAAAGCTATAACACGGTTGTCGTCGTCATAAAGCTATAACACGGTTGTCGTCGTCATTATAAAGCTATAACACGGTTGTCGTCGTCATTATAAAGCTATAACACGGTTGTCGTCGTCATAAAGCTATAACACGGTTGTCGTCGTCATAAAGCTATAACACAGTTGACATCATCATAAAGCTATAACACGGTTGTCATCATAAAGCTATAACACGGTTGTCGTCGCCATAAAGCTATAACACGGTTGTCATCATAAAGCTATAACACGGTTGTCGTCGTCATAAAGCTAGAACACGGTTGTCGTCATAAAGCTATAACACGGTTGTCGTCATAAAGCTATAACACGGTTGTCGTCGCCATAAAGCTATAACACGGTCGTCGTCATAAAGCTATAACACGGTCGTCGTCATAAAGCTATAACACGTTTGTCATCATCATAAAGCTATAACACGGTTGTCATCATAAAGCTATAACACGGTTGTCGTCGCCATAAAGCTATAACACGGTCGTCATCATAAAGCTATAACACGGTTGTCATCATCATAAAGCTATAACACGGTTGTCATCATAAAGCTAGAACACGGTTGTCGTCGTCATAAAGCTATAACACGGTTGTTTTCATAAAGCTATAACACGGTTGTCGTCGCCATAAAGCTATAACACGGTTGTCATCATAAAGCTATAACACGGTTGTCGTCGTCATAAAGCTATAACACGGTTGTCGTCGTCATTATAAAGCTATAACACGGTTGTCGTCGTCATTATAAAGCTATAACACGGTCGTCATCATAAAGCTATAACACGGTTGTCATCATCATAAAGCTATAACACGGTTGTCATCATAAAGCTATAACACGGTTGTCATCATAAAGCTATAACACGGTTGTCATCATAAAGCTATAACACGGTTGTCGTCGTCATAAAGCTATAACACGGTTGTCGTCGTCATAAAGCTAGAACACGGTTGTCGTCATAAAGCTATAACACGGTTGTCGTCGCCATAAAGCTATAACGCGGTTGTCGTCGCCATAAAGCTATAACACGGTTGTCGTCGCCATAAAGCTATAACACGGTTGTCGTCGTCATAAAGCTATAACACGGTTGTCGTCGTCATTATAAAGCTATAACACGGTTGTCGTCGTCATAAAGCTATAACACGGTTGTCGTCGTCATAAAGCTATAACACGGTTGTCGTCGTCATAAAGCTATAACACGGTTGTCGTCATAAAGCTATAACACGGTTGTCGTCATAAAGCTATAACACGGTTGTCGTCATAAAGCTATAACACGGTTGTCGTCATAAAGCTATAACACGGTTGTCGTCATAAAGCTATAACACGGTTGTCGTCATAAAGCTATAACACGGTTGTCGTCATAAAGCTATAACACGGTTGTCGTCGCCATAAAGCTATAACACGGTCGTCATCATAAAGCTATAACACGGTTGTCGTCGTCATTATAAAGCTATAACACGGTTGTCGTCGTCATTATAAAGCTATAACACGGTTGTCATCATCATAAAGCTATAACACGGTTGTCATCATCATGAAGCTATAACACGGTTGTCATCATAAAGCTATAACACGGTTGTCGTCGTCATAAAGCTATAACACGGTTGTCGTCGTCATAAAGCTATAACCCGGTTGTCGTCGCCATAAAGCTATAACGCGGTTGTCGTCGCCATAAAGCTATAACGCGGTTGTCGTCGCCATAAAGCTATAACACGGTTGTCGTCGCCATAAAGCTATAACACGGTAGTCGTCGTCATAAAGCTATAACACGGTAGTCGTCGTCATAAAGCTATAACACGGTCGTCGTCGTCATAAAGCTATAACACGGTCGTCGTCGTCATAAAGCTATAACACGGTCGTCGTCATAAAGCTATAACACGGTCGTCGTCATAAAGCTATAACACGGTCGTCATCATCATAAAGCTATAACACGGTCGTCGTCGCCATAAAGCTATAACACGGTTGTCGTCATAAAGCTAGAACACGGTTGTCGTCATAAAGCTAGAACACGGTTGTCGTCATAAAGCTAGAACACGGTTGTCGCCATAAAGCTAGAACACGGTTGTCGTCATAAAGCTATAACACGGTTGTCGTCGCCATAAAGCTATAACACGGTTGTCGTCGCCATAAAGCTAGAACACGGTTGTCGTCGCCATAAAGCTAGAACACGGTTGTCGTCATAAAGCTAGAACACGGTTGTCGTCATAAAGCTATAACACGGTTGTCGCCATAAAGCTATAACACGGTTGTCGTCATAAAGCTATAACACGGTTGTCGTCGCCATAAAGCTAGAACACGGTTGTCGTCGCCATAAAGCTAGAACACGGTTGTCGCCATAAAGCTATAACACGGTTGTCATCATAAAGCTAGAACACGGTTGTCGTCGTCATAAAGCTAGAACACAGTTGTCGTCATAAAGCTATAACACGGTTGTCGTCATAAAGCTATAACACGGTTGTCGTCGTCATAAAGCTATAAGACGGTTGTCGTCGTCATAAAGCTATAACACGGTTGTCGTCGTCATAAAGCTATAACACGGTTGTCGTCGTCATAAAGCTATAACACGGTCGTCATCATAAAGCTATAACACGGTCGTCGTCGTCATAAAGCTATAACACGGTCGTCGTCGTCATAAAGCTATAACACGGTCGTCGTCGTCATAAAGCTATAACACGGTCGTCATCATAAAGCTATAACACGGTTGTCGTCGTCATAAAGCTATAACACGGTCGTCATCATAAAGCTATAACACGGTTGTCGTCGTCATAAAGCTATAACACGGTTGTCGTCATCATAAAGCTATAACACGGTTGTCATCATAAAGCTATAACACGGTTGTCATCATAAAGCTATAACACGGTTGTCATCATAAAGCTATAACACGGTTGTCATCATAAAGCTATAACACGGTTGTCATCATAAAGCTATAACACGGTTGTCGTCGCCATAAAGCTAGAACACGGTTGTCGTCATAAAGCTAGAACACGGTTGTCGCCATAAAGCTATAACACGGTTGTCATCATAAAGCTATAACACGGTTGTCGTCGTCATAAAGCTAGAACACGGTTGTCGTCATAAAGCTATAACACGGTTGTCGTCATAAAGCTATAACACGGTTGTCGTCATAAAGCTATAACACGGTTGTCGTCGCCATAAAGCTATAACACGGTCGTCGTCATAAAGCTATAACACGTTTGTCATCATCATAAAGCTATAACACGGTTGTCATCATAAAGCTATAACACGGTTGTCGTCGCCATAAAGCTATAACACGGTCGTCATCATAAAGCTATAACACGGTTGTCATCATCATAAAGCTATAACACGGTTGTCATCATAAAGCTAGAACACGGTTGTCGTCGTCATAAAGCTATAACACGGTTGTCGTCATAAAGCTATAACACGGTTGTCGTCATAAAGCTATAACACGGTTGTCGTCGCCATAAAGCTATAACACGGTTGTCATCATAAAGCTATAACATGGTTGTCGTCGTCATAAAGCTATAACACGGTTGTCGTCGTCATTATAAAGCTATAACACGGTCGTCATCATAAAGCTATAACACGGTCGTCATCATAAAGCTATAACACGGTTGTCATCATCATAAAGCTATAACACGGTTGTCATCATAAAGCTATAACACGGTTGTCATCATAAAGCTATAACACGGTTGTCGTCGTCATAAAGCTATAACACGGTTGTCGTCGTCATAAAGCTAGAACACGGTTGTCGTCATAAAGCTATAACACGGTTGTCGTCGCCATAAAGCTATAACACGGTTGTCGTCGCCATAAAGCTATAACGCGGTTGTCGTCGCCATAAAGCTATAACACGGTTGTCGTCGCCATAAAGCTATAACACGGTTGTCGTCGTCATAAAGCTATAACACGGTTGTCGTCGTCATTATAAAGCTATAACACGGTTGTCGTCGTCATAAAGCTATAACACGGTTGTCGTCGTCATAAAGCTATAACACGGTTGTCGTCGTCATAAAGCTATAACACGGTTGTCATCATAAAGCTATAACACGGTTGTCGTCGCCATAAAGCTATAACACGGTTGTCGTCATAAAGCTATAACACGGTTGTCGTCGTCATAAAGCTAGAACACGGTTGTCGTCATAAAGCTATAACACGGTTGTCGTCATAAAGCTATAACACGGTTGTCGTCATAAAGCTATAACACGGTTGTCGTCATAAAGCTATAACACGGTTGTCGTCGCCATAAAGCTATAACACGTTTGTCATCGTCATAAAGCTATAACACGTTTGTCATCGTCATAAAGCTATAACACGTTTGTCATCATCATAAAGCTATAACACGTTTGTCATCATCATAAAGCTATAACACGGTTGTCATCATAAAGCTATAACACGGTCGTCATCATAAAGCTATAACACGGTTGTCATCATCATAAAGCTATAACACGGTTGTCGTCGCCATAAAGCTATAACACGGTTGTCATCATAAAGCTATAACACGGTTGTCGTCGTCATAAAGCTATAACACGGTTGTCGTCGTCATTATAAAGCTATAACACGGTTGTCATCATCATAAAGCTATAACACGGTTGTCATCATCATGAAGCTATAACACGGTTGTCATCATAAAGCTATAACACGGTTGTCGTCGTCATAAAGCTATAACACGGTTGTCGTCGTCATAAAGCTATAACACGGTTGTCGTCGCCATAAAGCTATAACGCGGTTGTCGTCGCCATAAAGCTATAACGCGGTTGTCGTCGCCATAAAGCTATAACACGGTTGTCGTCGCCATAAAGCTATAACACGGTTGTCATCATAAAGCTATAACACGGTAGTCGTCGTCATAAAGCTATAACACGGTCGTCGTCGTCATAAAGCTATAACACGGTCGTCGTCGTCATAAAGCTATAACACGGTCGTCGTCATAAAGCTATAACACGGTCGTCGTCATAAAGCTATAACACGGTCGTCATCATCATAAAGCTATAACACGGTTGTCGTCGCCATAAAGCTATAACACGGTTGTCGTCATAAAGCTATAACACGGTTGTCGTCATAAAGCTAGAACACGGTTGTCGCCATAAAGCTAGAACACGGTTGTCGTCATAAAGCTATAACACGGTTGTCGTCATAAAGCTATAACACGGTTGTCGTCGCCATAAAGCTAGAACACGGTTGTCGTCGCCATAAAGCTAGAACACGGTTGTCGTCGCCATAAAGCTAGAACACGGTTGTCGTCATAAAGCTAGAACACGGTTGTCGTCATAAAGCTATAACACGGTTGTCGCCATAAAGCTATAACACGGTTGTCGTCATAAAGCTATAACACGGTTGTCGTCGCCATAAAGCTAGAACACGGTTGTCGTCGCCATAAAGCTAGAACACGGTTGTCGCCATAAAGCTATAACACGGTTGTCATCATAAAGCTAGAACACGGTTGTCGTCGTCATAAAGCTAGAACACAGTTGTCGTCATAAAGCTATAACACGGTTGTCGTCATAAAGCTATAACACGGTTGTCGTCGTCATAAAGCTATAACACGGTTGTCGTCGTCATAAAGCTATAACACGGTTGTCGTCGTCATAAAGCTATAACACGGTCGTCATCATAAAGCTATAACACGGTCGTCGTCGTCATAAAGCTATAACACGGTCGTCGTCGTCATAAAGCTATAACACGGTCGTCATCATAAAGCTATAACACGGTTGTCGTCGCCATAAAGCTAGAACACGGTTGTCGTCATAAAGCTAGAACACGGTTGTCGTCATAAAGCTAGAACACGGTTGTCGTCATAAAGCTAGAACACGGTTGTCGTCATAAAGCTAGAACACGGTTGTCGCCATAAAGCTATAACACGGTTGTCGTCATAAAGCTATAACACGGTTGTCGTCGCCATAAAGCTATAACACTGTTGTCGTCGCCATAAAGCTATAACACGGTTGTCGTCGCCGTAAAGCTATAACACGGTTGTCGTCGTCGTAAAGCCATAACACGGTTGTCGTCGTCGTAAAGCCATAACACGGTTGTCGTCGTCATAAAGCTATAACACGGTTGTCGTCGTCATAAAGCTATAACACGGTTGTCGTCGCCATAAAGCTAGAACACGGTTGTCGTCATAAAGCTATAACACGGTTGTCGTCGCCATAAAGCTATAACACGGTTATCGTCGTCGTTGTCGTAAAGCTATAACACGGTCGTCATCATAAAGCTATAACACGGTTGTCGTCGCCATAAAGCTATAACACGGTTGTCGTCGCCATAAAGCTATAACACGGTTATCGTCGTCGTTGTCGTAAAGCTATAACACGGTCGTCATCATAAAGCTATAACACGGTTGTCGTCGTCATAAAGCTATAACACGGTTGTCGTCATAAAGCTATAACACGGTTGTCGTCATAAAGCTATAACACGGTTGTCGTCATAAAGCTATAACACGGTTGTCGTCGCCATAAAGCTATAACACGGTTGTCGTCGCCATAAAGCTATAACACGGTTGTCGTCGCCATAAAGCTATAACACGGTTGTCGTCGCCATAAAGCTATAACACGGTTGTCGTCGCCATAAAGCTATAACACGGTTGTCGTCGCCATAAAGCTATAACACGGTTGTCGTCGCCATAAAGCTATAACACGGTCGTCGTCATAAAGCTATAACACGGTTGTCATCATAAAGCTATAACACGGTTGCCGTCGTCATAAAGCTATAACACGGTTGTCGTCATAAAGCTATAACACGGTTGTCGTCATAAAGCTAGAACACGGTTGTCGCCATAAAGCTATAACACGGTTGTCGTCATAAAGCTATAACACGGTTGTCGTCGCCATAAAGCTAGAACACGGTTGTCGTCGCCATAAAGCTAGAACACGGTTGTCGCCATAAAGCTATAACACGGTTGTCATCATAAAGCTAGAACACGGTTGTCGTCGTCATAAAGCTAGAACACAGTTGTCGTCATAAAGCTATAACACGGTTGTCGTCGCCATAAAGCTATAACACGGTTGTCGTCGCCATAAAGCTATAACACGGTTGTCGTCGTCATAAAGCTATAACACGGTTGTCGTCGTCATAAAGCTATAACACGGTTGTCGTCGTCATAAAGCTATAACACGGTCGTCATCATAAAGCTATAACACGGTTGTCGTCGCCATAAAGCTAGAACACGGTTGTCGTCATAAAGCTAGAACACGGTTGTCGTCATAAAGCTAGAACACGGTTGTCGTCATAAAGCTAGAACACGGTTGTCGTCATAAAGCTATAACACGGTTGTCGCCATAAAGCTATAACACGGTTGTCGTCATAAAGCTATAACACGGTTGTCGTCATAAAGCTATAACACGGTTGTCGTCATAAAGCTATAACACGGTTGTCGTCGCCATAAAGCTATAACACGGTTGTCGTCGCCATAAAGCTATAACACGGTTGTCGTCGCCATAAAGCTGTAACACGGTTGTCGTCGCCATAAAGCTATAACACGGTTGTCGTCGCCATAAAGCTATAACACGGTTGTCGTCGCCGTAAAGCTATAACACGGTTGTCATCGTCGTAAAGCCATAACACGGTTGTCGTCGTCGTAAAGCCATAACACGGTTGTCGTCGTCATAAAGCTATAACACGGTTGTCGTCGTCATAAAGCTATAACACGGTTGTCGTCGCCATAAAGCTAGAACACGGTTGTCGTCATAAAGCTATAACACGGTTGTCGTCGCCATAAAGCTATAACACGGTTATCGTCGTCGTTGTCGTAAAGCTATAACACGGTCGTCATCATAAAGCTATAACACGGTTGTCGTCGCCATAAAGCTATAACACGGTTGTCGTCGCCATAAAGCTATAACACGGTTATCGTCGTCGTTGTCGTAAAGCTATAACACGGTCGTCATCATAAAGCTATAACACGGTTGTCGTCGTCATAAAGCTATAACACGGTTGTCGTCATAAAGCTATAACACGGTTGTCATCATAAAGCTATAACACGGTTGTCGTCATAAAGCTATAACACGGTTGTCGTCATAAAGCTATAACACGGTTGTCGTCGCCATAAAGCTATAACACGGTTGTCGTCGCCATAAAGCTATAACACGGTTGTCGTCGCCATAAAGCTATAACACGGTTGTCGTCGCCATAAAGCTATAACACGGTTGTCGTCGCCATAAAGCTATAACACGGTTGTGGTCGCCATAAAGCTATAACACGGTCGTCGTCATAAAGCTATAACACGGTCGTCATCATAAAGCTATAACACGGTTGTCGTCGTCATAAAGCTATAACACGGTTGTCGTCGTCATAAAGCTATAACACGGTTGTCGTCATAAAGCTAGAACACGGTTGTCGTCATAAAGCTAGAACACGGTTGTCGCCATAAAGCTATAACACGGTTGTCGTCATAAAGCTATAACACTGTTGTCGTCGCCATAAAGCTAGAACACGGTTGTCGTCGCCATAAAGCTAGAACACGGTTGTCGCCATAAAGCTATAACACGGTTGTCATCATAAAGCTAGAACACGGTTGTCGTCGTCATAAAGCTAGAACACAGTTGTCGTCATAAAGCTATAACACGGTTGTCGTCGCCATAAAGCTATAACACGGTTGTCATCATAAAGCTATAACACGGTTGTCGTCGTCATAAAGCTATAACACGGTTGTCGTCGTCATAAAGCTATAACACGGTTGTCGTCGTCATAAAGCTATAACACGGTCGTCATCATAAAGCTATAACACGGTTGTCATCATCATAAAGCTATAACACGGTTGTCATCATAAAGCTATAACACGGTTGTCATCATAAAGCTATAACACGGTTGTCGTCGCCATAAAGCTAGAACACGGTTGTCGTCATAAAGCTAGAACACGGTTGTCGTCATAAAGCTAGAACACGGTTGTCGTCATAAAGCTATAACACGGTTGTCGCCATAAAGCTATAACACGGTCGTCGTCGTCATAAAGCTATAACACGGTCGTCATCATAAAGCTATAACACGGTTGTCGTCGCCATAAAGCTAGAACACGGTTGTCGTCATAAAGCTAGAACACGGTTGTCGTCATAAAGCTAGAACACGGTTGTCGTCATAAAGCTAGAACACGGTTGTCGTCATAAAGCTAGAACACGGTTGTCGCCATAAAGCTATAACACGGTTGTCGTCATAAAGCTATAACACGGTTGTCGTCGCCATAAAGCTATAACACTGTTGTCGTCGCCATAAAGCTATAACACGGTTGTCGTCGCCGTAAAGCTATAACACGGTTGTCGTCGTCGTAAAGCCATAACACGGTTGTCGTCGTCGTAAAGCCATAACACGGTTGTCGTCGTCATAAAGCTATAACACGGTTGTCGTCGTCATAAAGCTATAACACGGTTGTCGTCGCCATAAAGCTAGAACACGGTTGTCGTCATAAAGCTATAACACGGTTGTCGTCGCCATAAAGCTATAACACGGTTATCGTCGTCGTTGTCGTAAAGCTATAACACGGTCGTCATCATAAAGCTATAACACGGTTGTCGTCGCCATAAAGCTATAACACGGTTGTCGTCGCCATAAAGCTATAACACGGTTATCGTCGTCGTTGTCGTAAAGCTATAACACGGTCGTCATCATAAAGCTATAACACGGTTGTCGTCGTCATAAAGCTATAACACGGTTGTCGTCATAAAGCTATAACACGGTTGTCGTCATAAAGCTATAACACGGTTGTCGTCGCCATAAAGCTATAACACGGTTGTCGTCGCCATAAAGCTATAACACGGTTGTCGTCGCCATAAAGCTATAACACGGTTGTCGTCGCCATAAAGCTATAACACGGTTGTCGTCGCCATAAAGCTATAACACGGTTGTCGTCGCCATAAAGCTATAACACGGTTGTCGTCGCCATAAAGCTATAACACGGTTGTCGTCGCCATAAAGCTATAACACGGTTGTCGTCGCCATAAAGCTATAACACGGTCGTCGTCATAAAGCTATAACACGGTTGTCATCATAAAGCTATAACACGGTTGCCGTCGTCATAAAGCTATAACACGGTTGTCGTCATAAAGCTAGAACACGGTTGTCGTCATAAAGCTAGAACACGGTTGTCGCCATAAAGCTATAACACGGTTGTCGTCATAAAGCTATAACACGGTTGTCGTCGCCATAAAGCTAGAACACGGTTGTCGTCGCCATAAAGCTAGAACACGGTTGTCGCCATAAAGCTATAACACGGTTGTCATCATAAAGCTAGAACACGGTTGTCGTCGTCATAAAGCTAGAACACAGTTGTCGTCATAAAGCTATAACACGGTTGTCGTCGCCATAAAGCTATAACACGGTTGTCGTCGCCATAAAGCTATAACACGGTTGTCGTCGTCATAAAGCTATAACACGGTTGTCGTCGTCATAAAGCTATAACACGGTTGTCGTCGTCATAAAGCTATAACACGGTCGTCATCATAAAGCTATAACACGGTTGTCGTCGCCATAAAGCTAGAACACGGTTGTCGTCATAAAGCTAGAACACGGTTGTCGTCATAAAGCTAGAACACGGTTGTCGTCATAAAGCTAGAACACGGTTGTCGTCATAAAGCTATAACACGGTTGTCGCCATAAAGCTATAACACGGTTGTCGTCATAAAGCTATAACACGGTTGTCGTCATAAAGCTATAACACGGTTGTCGTCATAAAGCTATAACACGGTTGTCGTCGCCATAAAGCTATAACACGGTTGTCGTCGCCATAAAGCTATAACACGGTTGTCGTCGCCATAAAGCTGTAACACGGTTGTCGTCGCCATAAAGCTATAACACGGTTGTCGTCGCCATAAAGCTATAACACGGTTGTCGTCGCCGTAAAGCTATAACACGGTTGTCATCGTCGTAAAGCCATAACACGGTTGTCGTCGTCGTAAAGCCATAACACGGTTGTCGTCGTCATAAAGCTATAACACGGTTGTCGTCGTCATAAAGCTATAACACGGTTGTCGTCGCCATAAAGCTAGAACACGGTTGTCGTCATAAAGCTATAACACGGTTGTCGTCGCCATAAAGCTATAACACGGTTATCGTCGTCGTTGTCGTAAAGCTATAACACGGTCGTCATCATAAAGCTATAACACGGTTGTCGTCGCCATAAAGCTATAACACGGTTGTCGTCGCCATAAAGCTATAACACGGTTATCGTCGTCGTTGTCGTAAAGCTATAACACGGTCGTCATCATAAAGCTATAACACGGTTGTCGTCGTCATAAAGCTATAACACGGTTGTCGTCATAAAGCTATAACACGGTTGTCATCATAAAGCTATAACACGGTTGTCGTCATAAAGCTATAACACGGTTGTCGTCATAAAGCTATAACACGGTTGTCGTCGCCATAAAGCTATAACACGGTTGTCGTCGCCATAAAGCTATAACACGGTTGTCGTCGCCATAAAGCTATAACACGGTTGTCGTCGCCATAAAGCTATAACACGGTTGTCGTCGCCATAAAGCTATAACACGGTTGTCGTCGCCATAAAGCTATAACACGGTTGTGGTCGCCATAAAGCTATAACACGGTCGTCGTCATAAAGCTATAACACGGTCGTCATCATAAAGCTATAACACGGTTGTCGTCGTCATAAAGCTATAACACGGTTGTCGTCGTCATAAAGCTATAACACGGTTGTCGTCATAAAGCTAGAACACGGTTGTCGTCATAAAGCTAGAACACGGTTGTCGCCATAAAGCTATAACACGGTTGTCGTCATAAAGCTATAACACTGTTGTCGTCGCCATAAAGCTAGAACACGGTTGTCGTCGCCATAAAGCTAGAACACGGTTGTCGCCATAAAGCTATAACACGGTTGTCATCATAAAGCTAGAACACGGTTGTCGTCGTCATAAAGCTAGAACACAGTTGTCGTCATAAAGCTATAACACGGTTGTCGTCGCCATAAAGCTATAACACGGTTGTCATCATAAAGCTATAACACGGTTGTCGTCGTCATAAAGCTATAACACGGTTGTCGTCGTCATAAAGCTATAACACGGTTGTCGTCGTCATAAAGCTATAACACGGTCGTCATCATAAAGCTATAACACGGTTGTCATCATCATAAAGCTATAACACGGTTGTCATCATAAAGCTATAACACGGTTGTCATCATAAAGCTATAACACGGTTGTCGTCGCCATAAAGCTAGAACACGGTTGTCGTCATAAAGCTAGAACACGGTTGTCGTCATAAAGCTAGAACACGGTTGTCGTCATAAAGCTATAACACGGTTGTCGCCATAAAGCTATAACACGGTTGTCGTCATAAAGCTATAACACGGTTGTCGTCATAAAGCTATAACACGGTTGTCGTCGCCATAAAGCTATAACACGGTTGTCGTCGCCATAAAGCTATAACACGGTTGTCGTCGCCATAAAGCTATAACACGGTTGTCGTCGCCATAAAGCTATAACACGGTTGTCGTCGCCATAAAGCTATAACACGGTTGTCGTCGTCGTAAAGCCATAACACGGTTGTCGTCGTCGTAAAGCCATAACACGGTTGTCGTCGTCGTAAAGCTATAACACGGTTGCCGTCGTCATAAAGCTATAACACGGTTGTCGTCGCCATAAAGCTATAACACGGTTATCGTCGTCGTTGTCGTAAAGCTATAACACGGTCGTCATCATAAAGCTATAACACGGTTGTCGTCGCCATAAAGCTATAACACGGTTGTCGTCGCCATAAAGCTATAACACGGTTATCGTCGTCGTTGTCGTAAAGCTATAACACGGTCGTCATCATAAAGCTATAACACGGTTGTCGTCGTCATAAAGCTATAACACGGTTGTCGTCATAAAGCTATAACACGGTTGTCATCATAAAGCTATAACACGGTTGTCGTCGCCATAAAGCTATAACACGGTTGTCGTCATAAAGCTATAACACGGTTGTCGTCATAAAGCTATAACACGGTTGTCGTCGCCATAAAGCTATAACACGGTTGTCGTCGCCATAAAGCTATAACACGGTTGTCGTCGCCATAAAGCTATAACACGGTTGTTGTCGCCATAAAGCTAGAACACGGTTGTCGTCATAAAGCTAGAACACGGTTGTCGTCATAAAGCTAGAACACGGTTGTCGTCATAAAGCTATAACACGGTTGTCGCCATAAAGCTATAACACGGTTGTCGTCATAAAGCTATAACACGGTTGTCGTCGCCATAAAGCTATAACACGGTTGTCGTCGCCATAAAGCTATAACACGGTTGTCGTCGCCATAAAGCTATAACACGGTTGTCGTCGCCATAAAGCTATAACACGGTTGTCGTCGCCATAAAGCTATAACACGGTTGTCGTCGCCGTAAAGCTATAACACGGTTGTCGTCGTCGTAAAGCCATAACACGGTTGTCGTCGTCGTAAAGCCATAACACGGTTGTCGTCGTCATAAAGCTATAACACGGTTGTCGTCGTCATAAAGCTATAACACGGTTGTCGTCGCCATAAAGCTAGAACACGGTTGTCGTCATAAAGCTATAACACGGTTGTCGTCGCCATAAAGCTATAACACGGTTATCGTCGTCGTTGTCGTAAAGCTATAACACGGTCGTCATCATAAAGCTATAACACGGTTGTCGTCGCCATAAAGCTATAACACGGTTGTCGTCGCCATAAAGCTATAACACGGTTATCGTCGTCGTTGTCGTAAAGCTATAACACGGTCGTCATCATAAAGCTATAACACGGTTGTCGTCGTCATAAAGCTATAACACGGTTGTCGTCATAAAGCTATAACACGGTTGTCATCATAAAGCTATAACACGGTTGTCGTCGCCATAAAGCTATAACACGGTTGTCGTCATAAAGCTATAACACGGTTGTCGTCATAAAGCTATAACACGGTTGTCGTCGCCATAAAGCTATAACACGGTTGTCGTCGCCATAAAGCTATAACACGGTTGTCGTCGCCATAAAGCTATAACACGGTCGTCGTCATAAAGCTATAACACGGTCGTCGTCATAAAGCTATAACACGGTTGTCGTCGTCATAAAGCTATAACACGGTTGTCATCATAAAGCTATAACACGGTTGTCGTCGTCATAAAGCTATAACACGGTTGTCGTCGTCATAAAGCTATAACACGGTTGTCATCATAAAGCTATAACACGGTTGTCGTCATCATAAAGCTATAACACGGTTGTCATCATAAAGCTATAACACGGTTGTCGTCGTCGTAAAGCCATACCACGGTTGTCGTCGTCGTAAAGCCATAACACGGTTGTCGTCGTCGTAAAGCCATAACACGGTTGTCGTCGTCGTAAAGCCATAACACGGTTGTCGTCGCCATAAAGCTATAACACGGTTGTCGTCGCCGTAAAGCTATAACACGGTTGTCGTCGTCGTAAAGCCATAACACGGTTGTCGTCGTCGTAAAGCCATAACACGGTTGTCGTCGTCATAAAGCTATAACACGGTTGTCGTCGTCATAAAGCTATAACACGGTTGTCGTCGCCATAAAGCTAGAACACGGTTGTCGTCATAAAGCTATAACACGGTTGTCGTCGCCATAAAGCTATAACACGGTTATCGTCGTCGTTGTCGTAAAGCTATAACACGGTCGTCATCATAAAGCTATAACACGGTTGTCGTCGCCATAAAGCTATAACACGGTTGTCGTCGCCATAAAGCTATAACACGGTTATCGTCGTCGTTGTCGTAAAGCTATAACACGGTCGTCATCATAAAGCTATAACACGGTTGTCGTCGTCATAAAGCTATAACACGGTTGTCGTCATAAAGCTATAACACGGTTGTCATCATAAAGCTATAACACGGTTGTCGTCGCCATAAAGCTATAACACGGTTGTCGTCATAAAGCTATAACACGGTTGTCGTCATAAAGCTATAACACGGTTGTCGTCGCCATAAAGCTATAACACGGTTGTCGTCGCCATAAAGCTATAACACGGTTGTCGTCGCCATAAAGCTATAACACGGTTGTCGTCGCCATAAAGCTATAACACGGTCGTCGTCATAAAGCTATAACACGGTCGTCGTCATAAAGCTATAACACGGTCGTCATCATAAAGCTATAACACGGTTGTCGTCGTCATAAAGCTATAACACGGTTGTCGTCGTCATAAAGCTATAACACGGTTGTCGTCGTCATAAAGCTATAACACGGTTGTCATCATAAAGCTATAACACGGTTGTCGTCATCATAAAGCTATAACACGGTTGTCATCATAAAGCTATAACACGGTTGTCGTCGTCGTAAAGCCATACCACGGTTGTCGTCGTCGTAAAGCCATAACACGGTTGTCGTCGTCGTAAAGCCATAACACGGTTGTCGTCGTCGTAAAGCCATAACACGGTTGTCGTCATCATAAAGCTAGAACACTGTTGTCATCATAAAGCTATAACACGGTTGTCATCATAAAGCTATAACACGGTTGTCATCATAAAGCTATAACACGGTTGTCATCATAAAGCTATAACACGGTTGTCGTCGCCATAAAGCTATAACACGGTTGTCGTCGCCATAAAGCTATAACACGGTTGTCATCATAAAGCTATAACACGGTTGTCATCATAAAGCTATAACACGGTTGTCATCATAAAGCTATAACACGGTTGTCATCATAAAGCTATAACACGGTTGTCATCATAAAGCTATAACACGGTTGTCATCATAAAGCTATAACACGGTTGTCATCATAAAGCTATAACACGGTTGTCATCATAAAGCCATAACACGGTTGTCATCATAAAGCTATAACACGGTTGTCATCATAAAGCTATAACACGGTCGTCGTCATAAAGCTACTTACAGGTTTAGTTTTGTCTCCAAAGAAGTGTATGGTTTTATAGGAGTCTTTCTCTACCAGGCCCAGACAGTAACGCTTGTCCCAGCCCTCTGGGAACACATCAAAACTGATCTGACCACCTGCAGAGTTGGAGCGAGGAAGAGTGGGGGGAGAGAAGGAGATTAGAGGTCAGACTCACCTATAGAGAAGTGTTTAGGATTAGAGGTCAAACTCACTTATAGAGAAGTCCTTAGGGTTCGAGGTCAGGGTTTAGAAGTCAGACTCACCTATAGAGAAGGTCAGTCCTTTGCCTTTAAACTCCTCTTGAAGAACGGCAACAAACTTCTCTCTGATTCGTTCTTTCTGTTGAGAGACAGCGGTCAATCAAAGTGACCTAACGACACAGACTGACAGACAGACATCATCCCTCCATACTTGGTCCAGCTGGTAGAACTCTATCCTCTCCTCCTGACTACAGCTCCGCCCGACCGGTGACACGTTCAACATTCCATTACGGAACTCTATAAACGTCCCCCTGAGGAGACACAGACAGACAGAGGTGGGGTGAGCGTGTGTGAGAGAGAGAGAGAGAGAGACGGGGTGAGTGTGTGTGAGAGAGAGAGAATGTGTACCTCTTCCTGGGTAGTGTAATCTAGGCCAGGTAGTTGACACAGACAGAGATGGTGTGAGAGAGAGAGAGCGTACCTCTTCCTGGGTAGTGTAATCTTGGCCAGGTAGTTGAGACAGAAGTTGATGAAGTCTTGAAGAAGATCCTCCCCCATGTACGCCTGGATACTCTGAAACAACCAATCACAGCCCTGGATCCTCTGAAACAACCAGTGACTACAACGTGTCCATTTTGGTCAATAAACCACATGAGAGCATCAAAGGTTAGAGGTCAGGGTCTTACCTGTACTGCTACCAGCTGTCCATTCTGATAGGCCACCAATCCGTTTTCAGCAAATAGATAGTCCACCTTCTCGACCACTACGACACACAAATGCCCACATTACTACACAGTGTGTGTGTGTGTATTGCGGTAAACTATTTAATATAGTAAACTATTGACTAACTAAAACTCACCCGTTGTGAATGACTCATTAATGCAGTAAAGATCAATGATGTTTTAGTGTGTGTGTGTCACGACCTTTACAGAGAAGAGCTGAGAAGGTCAGAGCAGCTAAATACAACCTGACAGATCAGTTGACTCTCTCTCTCTCACTCACACACAGTGTAGATTCGCTGATCTTGATTCCATAGTGAGACGTTATTGGTTGATCAGTGATTCTGCAGAGCAGAATATATATTATATTAATTTATATTTATGATAAACTGGTTAGTTTGGGTCCTGAATGCTGACGGCTGAAACATTCGGAAAGTATTCAGACATCTTGTTGTGTTACAGCCTCATACTAAAGTATTCAGACATCTTGTTGTGTTACAGCCTCATACTAAACTAAAGTATTCAGACATCTTGTTGTGTTACAGCCTCATACTAAAGTATTCAGACATCTTGTTGTGTTACAGCCTCATACTAAACTAAAGTATTCAGACATCTTGTTGTGTTACAGCCTCATACTAAACTAAAGTATTCAGACATCTTGTTATGTTACAGCCTCATACTAAACTAAAGTATTCAGACATCTTGTTGTGTTACAGCCTCATACTAAACTAAAGTATTCAGACATCTTGTTATGTTACAGCCTCATACTAAAGTATTCAGACATCTTGTTGTGTTACAGCCTCATACTAAACTAAAGTATTCAGACATCTTGTTGTGTTACAGCCTCATACTAAACTAAAGTATTCAGACATCTTGTTGTGTTACAGCCTCATACTAAACTAAAGTATTCAGACATCTTGTTATGTTACAGCCTCATACTAAACTAAAGTATTCAGACATCTTGTTGTGTTACAGCCTCATACTAAACTAAAGTATTCAGACATCTTGTTGTGTTACAGCCTCATACTAAACTAAAGTATTCAGACATCTTGTTGTGTTACAGCCTCATACTAAACTAAAGTATTCAGACATCTTGTTGTGTTACAGCCTCATACTAAACTAAAGTATTCAGACATCTTGTTGTGTTACAGCCTCATACTAAACTAAAGTATTCAGACATCTTGTTGTGTTACAGCCTCATACTAAACTAAAGTATTCAGACATCTTGTTGTGTTACAGCCTCATACTAAACTAAAGTATTCAGACATCTTGTTATGTTACAGCCTCATACTAAACTAAAGTATTCAGACATCTTGTTGTGTTACAGCCTCATACTAAACTAAAGTATTCAGACATCTTGTTATGTTACAGCCTCATACTAAAGTATTCAGACATCTTGTTGTGTTACAGCCTCATACTAAACTAAAGTATTCAGACATCTTGTTGTGTTACAGCCTCATACTAAAGTATTCAGACATCTTGTTGTGTTACAGCCTCATACTAAACTAAAGTATTCAGACATCTTGTTGTGTTACAGCCTCATACTAAAGTATTCAGACATCTTGTTATGTTACAGCCTCATACTAAACTAAAGTATTCAGACATCTTGTTGTGTTACAGCCTCATACTAAACTAAAGTATTCAGACATCTTGTTGTGTTACAGCCTCATACTAAAGTATTCAGACATCTTGTTGTGTTACAGCCTCATACTAAACTAAAGTATTCAGACATCTTGTTGTGTTACAGCCTCATACTAAAGTATTCAGACATCTTGTTATGTTACAGCCTCATACTAAAGTATTCAGACATCTTGTTGTGTTACAGCCTCATACTAAACTAAAGTATTCAGACATCTTGTTGTGTTACAGCCTCATACTAAACTAAAGTATTCAGACATCTTGTTGTGTTACAGCCTCATACTAAACTAAAGTATTCAGACATCTTGTTGTGTTACAGCCTCATACTAAACTAAAGTATTCAGACATCTTGTTGTGTTACAGCCTCATACTAAACTAAAGTATTCAGACATCTTGTTATGTTACAGCCTCATACTAAACTAAAGTATTCAGACATCTTGTTGTGTTACAGCCTCATACTAAACTAAAGTATTCAGACATCTTGTTGTGTTACAGCCTCATACTAAACTAAAGTATTCAGACATCTTGTTATGTTACAGCCTCATACTAAACTAAAGTATTCAGACATCTTGTTGTGTTACAGCCTCATACTAAACTAAAGTATTCAGACATCTTGTTGTGTTACAGCCTCATACTAAACTAAAGTATTCAGACATCTTGTTGTGTTACAGCCTCATACTAAACTAAAGTATTCAGACATCTTGTTGTGTTACAGCCTCATACTAAACTAAAGTATTCAGACATCTTGTTGTGTTACAGCCTCATACTAAACTAAAGTATTCAGACATCTTGTTGTGTTACAGCCTCATACTAAACTAAAGTATTCAGACATCTTGTTATGTTACAGCCTCATACTAAACTAAAGTATTCAGACATCTTGTTGTGTTACAGCCTCATACTAAACTAAAGTATTCAGACATCTTGTTGTGTTACAGCCTCATACTAAACTAAAGTATTCAGACATCTTGTTGTGTTACAGCCTCATACTAAAGTATTCAGACATCTTGTTGTGTTACAGCCTCATACTAAACTAAAGTATTCAGACATCTTGTTGTGTTACAGCCTCATACTAAAGTATTCAGACATCTTGTTATGTTACAGCCTCATACTAAAGTATTCAGACATCTTGTTGTGTTACAGCCTCATACTAAACTAAAGTATTCAGACATCTTGTTGTGTTACAGCCTCATACTAAACTAAAGTATTCAGACATCTTGTTGTGTTACAGCCTCATACTAAACTAAAGTATTCAGACATCTTGTTGTGTTACAGCCTCATACTAAAGTATTCAGACATCTTGTTATGTTACAGCCTCATACTAAACTAAAGTATTCAGACATCTTGTTGTGTTACAGCCTCATACTAAACTAAAGTATTCAGACATCTTGTTGTGTTACAGCCTCATACTAAAGTATTCAGACATCTTGTTGTGTTACAGCCTCATACTAAACTAAAGTATTCAGACATCTTGTTGTGTTACAGCCTCATACTAAAGTATTCAGACATCTTGTTATGTTACAGCCTCATACTAAAGTATTCAGACATCTTGTTGTGTTACAGCCTCATACTAAAGTATTCAGACATCTTGTTGTGTTACAGCCTCATACTAAACTAAAGTATTCAGACATCTTGTTGTGTTACAGCCTCATACTAAAGTATTCAGACATCTTGTTGTGTTACAGCCTCATACTAAACTAAAGTATTCAGACATCTTGTTGTGTTACAGCCTCATACTAAACTAAAGTATTCAGACATCTTGTTATGTTACAGCCTCATACTAAACTAAAGTATTCAGACATCTTGTTGTGTTACAGCCTCATACTAAACTAAAGTATTCAGACATCTTGTTGTGTTACAGCCTCATACTAAAGTATTCAGACATCTTGTTGTGTTACAGCCTCATACTAAACTAAAGTATTCAGACATCTTGTTGTGTTACAGCCTCATACTAAACTAAAGTATTCAGACATCTTGTTGTGTTACAGCCTCATACTAAACTAAAGTATTCAGACATCTTGTTGTGTTACAGCCTCATACTAAACTAAAGTATTCAGACATCTTGTTGTGTTACAGCCTCATACTAAACTAAAGTATTCAGACATCTTGTTGTGTTACAGCCTCATACTAAAGTATTCAGACATCTTGTTATGTTACAGCCTCATACTAAACTAAAGTATTCAGACATCTTGTTATGTTACAGCCTCATACTAAACTAAGTATTCAGACATCTTGTTGTGTTACAGCCTCATACTAAACTAAAGTATTCAGACATCTTGTTGTGTTACAGCCTCATACTAAAGTATTCAGAC
Organism: Oncorhynchus kisutch; assembly: GCF_002021735.2. NCBI lineage: Eukaryota > Metazoa > Chordata > Actinopteri > Salmoniformes > Salmonidae > Oncorhynchus > Oncorhynchus kisutch. Next base: position 217,272 of record NW_022262664.1, on the reverse strand, counting down.
ATCTTGTTGTGTTACAGCCTCATACTAAACTAAAGTATTCAGACATCTTGTTGTGTTACAGCCTCATACTAAACTAAAGTATTCAGACATCTTGTTGTGTTACAGCCTCATACTAAAGTATTCAGACATCTTGTTATGTTACAGCCTCATACTAAAGTATTCAGACATCTTGTTGTGTTACAGCCTCATACTAAACTAAAGTATTCAGACATCTTGTTATGTTACAGCCTCATACTAAACTAAAGTATTCAGACATCTTGTTGTGTTACAGCCTCATACTAAACTAAAGTATTCAGACATCTTGTTGTGTTACAGCCTCATACTAAAGTATTCAGACATCTTGTTGTGTTACAGCCTCATACTAAACTAAAGTATTCAGACATCTTGTTGTGTTACAGCCTCATACTAAACTAAAGTATTCAGACATCTTGTTGTGTTACAGCCTCATACTAAACTAAAGTATTCAGACATCTTGTTGTGTTACAGCCTCATACTAAACTAAAGTATTCAGACATCTTGTTGTGTTACAGCCTCATACTAAACTAAAGTATTCAGACATCTTGTTGTGTTACAGCCTCAAACTAAAGTATTCAGACATCTTGTTATGTTACAGCCTCATACTAAAGTATTCAGACATCTTGTTGTGTTACAGCCTCATACTAAACTAAAGTATTCAGACATCTTGTTGTGTTACAGCCTCATACTAAACTAAAGTATTCAGACATCTTGTTGTGTTACAGCCTCATACTAAACTAAAGTATTCAGACATCTTGTTGTGTTACAGCCTCATACTAAAGTATTCAGACATCTTGTTGTGTTACAGCCTCATACTAAACTAAAGTATTCAGACATCTTGTTGTGTTACAGCCTCATACTAAAGTATTCAGACATCTTGTTATGTTACAGCCTCATACTAAACTAAAGTATTCAGACATCTTGTTGTGTTACAGCCTCATACTAAACTAAAGTATTCAGACATCTTGTTGTGTTACAGCCTCATACTAAACTAAAGTATTCAGACATCTTGTTGTGTTACAGCCTCATACTAAACTAAAGTATTCAGACATCTTGTTGTGTTACAGCCTCATACTAAACTAAAGTATTCAGACATCTTGTTGTGTTACAGCCTCATACTAAACTAAAGTATTCAGACATCTTGTTGTGTTACAGCCTCATACTAAAGTATTCAGACATCTTGTTGTGTTACAGCCTCATACTAAACTAAAGTATTCAGACATCTTGTTGTGTTACAGCCTCATACTAAACTAAAGTATTCAGACATCTTGTTGTGTTACAGCCTCATACTAAACTAAAGTATTCAGACATCTTGTTGTGTTACAGCCTCATACTAAACTAAAGTATTCAGACATCTTGTTGTGTTACAGCCTCATACTAAACTAAAGTATTCAGACATCTTGTTGTGTTACAGCCTCATACTAAACTAAGTATTCAGACATCTTGTTGTGTTACAGCCTCATACTAAACTAAAGTATTCAGACATCTTGTTGTGTTACAGCCTCATACTAAAGTATTCAGACATCTTGTTGTGTTACAGCCTCATACTAAACTAAAGTATTCAGACATCTTGTTATGTTACAGCCTCATACTAAAGTATTCAGACATCTTGTTGTGTTACAGCCTCATACTAAACTAAAGTATTCAGACATCTTGTTATGTTACAGCCTCATACTAAACTAAAGTATTCAGACATCTTGTTGTGTTACAGCCTCATACTAAAGTATTCAGACATCTTGTTGTGTTACAGCCTCATACTAAACTAAAGTATTCAGACATCTTGTTATGTTACAGCCTCATACTAAACTAAAGTATTCAGACATCTTGTTATGTTACAGCCTCAAACTAAAGTATTCAGACATCTTGTTGTGTTACAGCCTCATACTAAACTAAAGTATTCAGACATCTTGTTGTGTTACAGCCTCATACTAAACTAAAGTATTCAGACATCTTGTTGTGTTACAGCCTCATACTAAACTAAAGTATTCAGACATCTTGTTGTGTTACAGCCTCATACTAAACTAAAGTATTCAGACATCTTGTTATGTTACAGCCTCATACTAAACTAAAGTATTCAGACATCTTGTTGTGTTACAGCCTCATACTAAACTAAAGTATTCAGACATCTTGTTGTGTTACAGCCTCATACTAAACTAAAGTATTCAGACATCTTGTTGTGTTACAGCCTCATACTAAACTAAAGTATTCAGACATCTTGTTGTGTTACAGCCTCATACTAAAGTATTCAGACATCTTGTTGTGTTACAGCCTCATACTAAACTAAAGTATTCAGACATCTTGTTGTGTTACAGCCTCATACTAAACTAAAGTCTTCAGACATCTTGTTGTGTTACAGCCTCATACTAAACTAAAGTATTCAGACATCTTGTTGTGTTACAGCCTCATACTAAACTAAAGTATTCAGACATCTTGTTGTGTTACAGCCTCATACTAAAGTATTCAGACATCTTGTTGTGTTACAGCCTCATACTAAACTAAAGTATTCAGACATCTTGTTGTGTTACAGCCTCATACTAAACTAAAGTATTCAGACATCTTGTTGTGTTACAGCCTCATACTAAACTAAAGTATTCAGACATCTTGTTATGTTACAGCCTCATACTAAACTTGTGATGTTCGATGGGGTTCAAGTCCGGGCTCTGGCTGGGCCACTCAAGGACATTCAGAGACTTGTCCCGAAGCCACTCCTGCGTTGTCTTGGCTGTGTGCTTAGGGTCGTTGTCCTGTTGGAAGGTGAACCTTCTCCCCAGTCTGAGGTCCTGCGTACCCTGGAGCAGGTTTTCATCAAGGAACTCTCTCTACTTTGCTCCGTTCATCTTTCCCTTGATCCTGACGAGTCTCCCAGTCCCTGCCACTGAAAAACATCCTCACACCATGATGCTGCCACCACCATGCTTCACCGTAGGGATGGTGCCAGGTTTCCTACAGACATGGTGCTTGGCATTCAGGCCAAAGAGTTCAATCTTGAATTCATCAGACCTGAGAATCTTGTTTCTCATGGTCATAGTCCTTTAGGTGTCTTTTGTTAATCTCCAAGCGGGCTGTCATGTGCCTTTTACTGAGGAGTGGCTTCCGTCTGGCCACTCTACCATAAAGGCCTGATTGGTGGTGTAAACTGGCTAGTTTAACAGCATTCCAGCCATGTTTACAGTATATCAGACTATGTACTTGGTATTTGACCTTGGACTGTTCCAGTACAGCATTATTCTTTATACTAGTACTCCAATGAAAAGAAATACTATTTCAGAACACAAGGCTGGAAAAACCATGTGCTTATGTATCTATATGCCAACAGCACAACATTGCATAACACAGTTAATGTCTGTTGGTGTCTCTACACTGAGATCTACACCATAGTGTTAATGTCTGTTGGTGGCTCTACACTGAGATCTACACCATAGTGTTAATGTCTGTTGGTGGCTCTACACTGAGATCTACACCATAGTGTTAATGTCTGTTGGTGGCTCTACACTGAGAACTACACCATAGTGTTAATGTCTGTTGGTGGCTCTACACTGAGAACTACACCATAGTGTTAATGTCTGTTGGTGTCTCTACACTGAGATCTACACCATAGTGTTAATGTCTGTTGGTGGCTCTACACTGAGAACTACACCATAGTGTTAATGTCTGTTGGTGGCTCTACACTGAGAACTACACCATAGTGTTAATGTCTGTTGGTGGCTCTACACTGAGAACTACACCATAGTGTTAATGTCTGTTGGTGGCTCTACACTGAGATCTACACCATAGTGTTAATGTCTGTTGGTGGCTCTACACTGAGATCTACACCATGTGCTTATGTATCTATATGCCAACAGCACAACATTGCATAACACAGTTAATGTCTGTTGGTGGCTCTACACTGAGATCTACACCATGTGCTTATGTATCTATATGCCAACAGCACAACATTGCATAACACAGTTAATGTCTGTTGGTGGCTCTACACTGAGATCTACACCATAGTGTTAATGTCTGTTGGTGGCTCTACACTGAGAACTACACCATAGTGTTAATGTCTGTTGGTGGCTCTACACTGAGATCTACACCATAGTGTTAATGTCTGTTGGTGGCTCTACACTGAGATCTACACCATAGTGTTAATGTCTGTTGGTGGCTCTACACTGAGATCTACACCATAGTGTTAATGTCTGTTGGTGGCTCTACACTGAGATCTACACCATAGTGTTAATGTCTGTTGGTGGCTCTACACTGAGATCTACACCATAGTGTTAATGTCTGTTGGTGGCTCTACACTGAGAACTACACCATGTGCTTATGTATCTATATGCCAACAGCACAACATTGCATAACACAGTTAATGTCTGTTGGTGGCTCTACACTGAGATCTACACCATGTGCTTATGTATCTATATGCCAACAGCACAACATTGCATAACACAGTTAATGAGAGCATTTGGATGATCCAGAAGAAGACTGGGAGAATGTCATATGGTCAGATGAAACCAAAATATAACTTTTTTGGTAAAAACTCAACTTGGAGGACAAAGAATGCTGAGTTGCATCCAAAGAACACCATACCTACTGTGAAGCATGGGGGTGGAAACATCATGCTTTGGGGCTGTTTTTCTGCAAAGGGACCAGGACGACTGATCCGTGTAAAGTAAAGAATGAATGGGGCCATGTATCGTGAGATTTGAGTGAAAACCTCCTTCCATCAGCAAGGGCATTGAAGATGCAACGTGGCTGGGTCTTTCAGCATGACAATGATCCCAAACAGGGCATGAGTTAAGGTGTGTCTGGGAAGGAGGGAGGGGGTGTGAGGAGTGGCTTCGTAAGAAGAATTTCAAGATCCTGGAGTGGCCCAGTCTCCAGATCTCAACCCCATAGAAAATCTTTGGAGGGAGTTGAAAGTCCGTGTTGCCCAGCAACAGCCCCAAAACATCACTGCTCTAGAGGAGATCTGCATGGAGGAATGGGCCAAAATACCAGCAACAGTGTGTGAAAAACATTTGACCTCTGTCATTGCCAACAAAGGGTATATAACAAAGTATTGAGATAAACTTTTGTTATTGACCAAATACTTATTTTCCACCATAATTTCCTAATTAATTCATAAAAAATCCTACAATGTGATTTTCTGGATTTCTTTTCTCATTTTGTCTGTCATAGTCGAAGTGTACCTATGATGAAAATTACAGGCCTCTCATCTTTTTAAGTGGGAGAACTTGCACAATTGGTGGCTGACTAAATACTTTTTGCCCCACTCTATGTTGGTAACCAGTTTATAATAGCAATAAGGACCCTGGGTGGGTTGTGGTATATTGCTTTTAAATATATTATCTCAAACTCACCCAGACACACCTTAACCACCTCCCTCCCTCCCTCCCAGACACCTTAACCCCCCTCCCTCCCTCCCTCCCAGACACACCTCAACCCCCTCCCTCCCTCCCAGACACACCTTAACCACCTCCCTCCCTCCCAGACACCTTAACCCCCTCCCTCCCTCCCTCCCAGACACACCTCAACCCCCTCCCTCCCTCCCTCCCTCCCAGACACACCTTAATCTCCTCCCTCCCTCCCAGACACAACTTAACCCCCTCCCTCCCAGACACAGCTCAACCCCCTCCCTCCCTCCTTCCCAGACACACCTCAACCCCCTCCCTCCCTCTCAGACACACCTTAACCCCCTCCCTCCCTCCCTCCCAGACACACCTTAACCCCCTCCCTCCCTCCCAGACACACCTTAACCCCCTCCCTCCCTCCCAGACACACCTTAACTCACGCCCTCCCTCCCAGACACACCTTAACTCACGCCCTCCCTCCCAGACACACCTTAACTCACGCCCTCCCTCCCAGACACACCTTAACCCCCTCCCTCCCTCCCAGACACACCTTAACCCCCTCCCTCCCTCCCAGACACACCTTAACCCCCTCCCTCCCTCCCAGACACACCTTAACCCCCTCCCTCCCTCCCAGACACACCTTAACCCCCTCCCTCCCTCCCAGACACACCTTAACCCCCTCCCTCCCTCCCAGACACACCTTAACTCACACCCTGCCAGACACACCTTAACGCCCTCCCTCCCTCTAAGACACACCTTAACTCACACCCTCCCTCCCAGACATACCTTAACCCCCTCCCTCCCAGCGACACCTTAACCCCCTCCCTCCCAGACACACCTTAACTCCCACACAGACACTCACCATCATCTCCCAGTTGTTCTTTGATCTTGATGAAGTCCGACCCCCCCACCACGCCGACTCGAACACGCCGCCGCAGACGCTGCAGAAAGTCCTCCATCCCGGGAGTCACCCTCTGAAACACACCAATACACGCTAGTACACTGCTACAACAACCAGTCAATCACATGGTCCTGCCTCGACCCCGGACGCGGTCCTGCCTCGACCCCGGACGCGGTCCTGCCTCGACCCCGGACGCGGTCCTGCCTCGACCCCGGACGCGGTCCTGCCTCGACCCCGGACGCGGTCCTGCCTCGACCCCGGACGCGGTCCTGCCTCGACCCCGGACGCGGTCCTGCCTCGACCCCGGACGCGGTCCTGCCTCGACCCCGGACGCGGTCCTGCCTCGACCCCGGACGCGGTCCTGCCTCGACCCTGGACACGGTCCTGCCTCGACCACGGATAGTCTATGTCATTCACCTGGTGACTAGCTAAACCATAGCACTCACTGTCTATTGCCTGGAGTGTGAACTAACAACGGTCCATTTGACCTGTCTGAGTTATTCAGGGTTAGTGAACATGGTTCTGTTCATCACCCCGTTTTGCAACAGAAACAGTTTATTCCAAACGTTTCGTAAAGAAAACTAGTTTATATTGGACAGATGCTGGTAGGTGTGAACTAACGTTAACGTTGGGTTCTTTTACCAGTCTGTTCGTTAGGTTAGTGGACTGTAGAAGGGGACCTATCGGTAGCAGTACCGTAGGATCTATCGGTAGCAGTACCGTAGGAACTATCGGTAGCAGTACCGTAGGATCTATCGGTAGCAGTACCGTGGGATCTATCGTTGGTCTACTTACCTGTCGGGCGGCAGTCAGCGTCCCGTCCACATCGAAGAGACACAGCGTCGTGGTGTCGACAGCTTCACTCATCTTGTTCGTAATAAATGTGTTGGTAAATGACGCCAGACGGTGTTGGAGGATTAGTTATTCGCCGTCATGGGACAGAGGACGGACAACTGATATGAGGCGGAAGAGACTAGTGGACGGACTGCAACGTCATCTGTGCTTTGTGTATACGGAAGTACTCCCTTTGTCCAATCACAGCGCGTTGTGGGCGTGGCTTTGTAACGTCGAATTCGCTCGTCATGTACGTTCGGGGAACGCCAAATATTTAGTTATTAGCCTGACCATTAAATACAGAATTATTGACCAACATAGAATTGAATAGTTTATTTTATTTGTCACCAGAGTCCAGCTGAATTGAGCTGTGAACAAGTTTCATAGGGTTTTGCACCACATCGTTTTTTATTTAACCAGGTACTAATGGGGATCCATAATACATACAAATACAGCCCTCAGAGAGGAGGAGGGTACATGATGAGGGTATGGACCAGAACAGGGTCATATAGCCCTCTGAGAGGAGGGTACATGATGAGGTTATGGACCAGAACAGGGTCATATAGCCAACAGCTCTGAGAGGAGGGTACATGATGAGGTTATGGACCAGAACAGGGTCATATAGCCCTCAGAGAGGAGGGTACATGATGAGGGTATGGCCCAGAACAGGGTCATATAGCCCTCTGAGAGGAGGGTACATGATGAGGGTATGGACCAGAACAGGGTCATATAGCCCTCAGAGAGGAGGGTACATGATGAGGTTATGGACCAGAACAGGGTCATATAGCCCTCAGAGAGGAGGGTACATGATGAGGGTATGGACCAGAACAGGGTCATATAGCCCTCTGAGAGGAGGGTACATGATGAGGGTATGGACCAGAACAGGGTCATATAGCCCTCAGAGAGGAGGGTACATGATGAGGGTATGGCCCAGAACAGGGTCATATAGCCCTCTGAGAGGAGGGTACATGATGAGGTTATGGACCAGAACAGGGTCATATAGCCCTCAGAGAGGAGGAGGAGGGTACATGATGAGGGTATGGACCAGAACAGGGTCATATAGCCCTCTGAGAGGAGGGTACATGATGAGGGTATGGACCAGAACAGGGTCATATAGCCCTCAGAGAGGAGGGTACATGATGAGGGTATGGCCCAGAACAGGGTCATATAGCCCTCTGAGAGGAGGGTACATGATGAGGTTATGGACCAGAACAGGGTCATATAGCCCTCAGAGAGGAGGAGGAGGGTACATGATGAGGGTATGGACCAGAACAGGGTCATATAGCCAACAGCTCTGAGAGGAGGGTACATGATGAGGTTATGGACCAGAACAGGGTCATATAGCCCTCAGAGAGGAGGAGGGTACATGATGAGGTTATGGACCAGAACAGGATCATATAGCCCTCTGAGAGGAGGGTACATGATGAGGTTATGGACCAGAACAGGGTCATATAGCCCTCAGAGAGGAGGGTACATGATGAGGTTATGGACCAGAACAGGGTCATATAGCCAACAGCTCTGAGAGGAGGGTACATGATGAGGTTATGGACCAGAACAGGGTCATATAGCCAACAGCTCTGAGAGGAGGGTACATGATGAGGGTATGGACCAGAACAGGGTCATATAGCCCTCTGAGAGGAGGGTACGTGATGAGGTTATGGACCAGAACAGGGTCATATAGCCCTCTGAGAGGAGGGTACAGGATGAGGTTATGGACCAGAACAGGGTCATATAGCCCTCAGAGAGGAGGGTACATGATGAGGTTATGGACCAGAACAGGGTCATATAGCCCTCAGAGGAGGAGGGTACATGATGAGGGTATGGACCAGAACAGGGTCATATAGCCAACATCTCTGAGAGGAGGGTACATGATGAGGTTATGGACCAGAACAGGGTCATATAGCCCTCAGAGGAGGAGGGTACATGATGAGGGTATGGACCAGAACAGGGTCATATAGCCAACAGCTCTGAGAGGAGGGTACATGATGAGGTTATGGACCAGAACAGGGTCATATAGCCAACAGCTCTGAGAGGAGGGTACATGATGAGGTTATGGACCAGAACAGGGTCATATAGCCAACAGCTCTGAGAGGAGGGTACATGATGAGGTTATGGACCAGAACAGGGTCATATAGCCAACAGCTCTGAGAGGAGGGTACATGATGAGGTTATGGACCAGAACAGGATCATATAGCCCTCTGAGAGGAGGGTACATGATGAGGTTATGGTCCAGAACAGGGTCATATAGCCCTCTGAGAGGAGGGTACATGATGAGGTTATGGACCAGAACAGGATCATATAGCCCTCTGAGAGGAGGGTACATGATGAGGTTATGGACCAGAACAGGGTCATATAGCCCTCAGAGAGGAGGGTACATGATGAGGTTATGGACCAGAACAGGGTCATATAGCCAACAGCTCTGAGAGGAGGGTACATGATGAGGTTATGGACCAGAACAGGGTCATATAGCCAACAGCTCTGAGAGGAGGGTACATGATGAGGGTATGGACCAGAACAGGGTCATATAGCCCTCTGAGAGGAGGGTACGTGATGAGGTTATGGACCAGAACAGGGTCATATAGCCCTCTGAGAGGAGGGTACAGGATGAGGTTATGGACCAGAACAGGGTCATATAGCCCTCAGAGAGGAGGGTACATGATGAGGTTACGGACCAGAACAGGATCATATAGCCCTCTGAGAGGAGGGTACATGATGAGGTTATGGTCCAGAACAGGGTCATATAGCCCTCTGAGAGGAGGGTACATGATGAGGTTATGGACCAGAACAGGATCATATAGCCCTCTGAGAGGAGGGTACATGATGAGGTTATGGCCCAGAACAGGGTCATATAGCCCTCTGAGAGGAGGGTACATGATGAGGTTATGGTCCAGAACAGGGTCATATAGCCCTCTGAGAGGAGGGTACATGATGAGGTTATGGACCAGAACAGGATCATATAGCCCTCTGAGAGGAGGGTACATGATGAGGTTATGGCCCAGAACAGGGTCATATAGCCCTCTGAGAGGAGGGTACATGATGAGGTTATGGACCAGAACAGGGTCATATAGCCAACAGCTCTGAGAGGAGGGTACATGATGAGGTTATGGACCAGAACAGGGTCATATAGCCCTCTGAGAGGAGGGTACATGATGAGGTTATGGACCAGAACAGGGTCATATAGCCAACAGCTCTGAGAGGAGGGTACATGATGAGGTTATGGACCAGAACAGGGTCATATAGCCAACAGCTCTGAGAGGAGGGTACATGATGAGGTTATGGACCAGAACAGGATCATATAGCCCTCAGAGAGGAGGGTACATGATGAGGTTATGGACCAGAACAGGGTCATATAGCCAACAGCTCTGAGAGGAGGGTACATGATGAGGTTATGGACCAGAACAGGGTCATATAGCCAACAGCTCTCAGAGGAGGGTACATGATGAGGTTATGGACCAGAACAGGATCATATAGCCCTCAGAGAGGAGGGTACATGATGAGGGTATGGACCAGAACAGGGTCATATAGCCAACAGCTCTGAGAGGAGGGTACATGATGAGGTTATGGACCAGAACAGGGTCATATAGCCAACAGCTCTCAGAGGAGGGTACATGATGAGGTTATGGACCAGAACAGGGTCATATAGCCAACAGCTCTGAGAGGAGGGTACATGATGAGGTTATGGACCAGAACAGGGTCATATAGCCCTCTGAGAGGAGGGTACATGATGAGGTTATGGACCAGAACAGGGTCATATAGCCCTCTGAGAGGAGGGTACATGATGAGGTTATGGACCAGAACAGGGTCATATAGCCAACAGCTCTGAGAGGAGGGTACATGATGAGGTTATGGACCAGAACAGGGTCATATAGCCAACAGCTCTGAGAGGAGGGTACATGATGAGGTTATGGACCAGAACAGGATCATATAGCCCTCAGAGAGGAGGGTACATGATGAGGTTATGGACCAGAACAGGGTCATATAGCCAACAGCTCTGAGAGGAGGGTACATGATGAGGTTATGGACCAGAACAGGGTCATATAGCCAACAGCTCTCAGAGGAGGGTACATGATGAGGTTATGGACCAGAACAGGATCATATAGCCCTCAGAGAGGAGGGTACATGATGAGGGTATGGACCAGAACAGGGTCATATAGCCAACAGCTCTGAGAGGAGGGTACATGATGAGGTTATGGACCAGAACAGGGTCATATAGCCAACAGCTCTCAGAGGAGGGTACATGATGAGGTTATGGACCAGAACAGGGTCATATAGCCAACAGCTCTGAGAGGAGGGTACATGATGAGGTTATGGACCAGAACAGGGTCATATAGCCCTCTGAGAGGAGGGTACATGATGAGGTTATGGACCAGAACAGGGTCATATAGCCCTCTGAGAGGAGGGTACATGATGAGGTTATGGACCAGAACAGGGTCATATAGCCAACAGCTCTGAGAGGAGGGTACATGATGAGGTTATGGACCAGAACAGGATCATATAGCCAACAGCTCTGAGAGGAGGGTACATGATGAGGTTATGGACCAGAACAGGGTCATATAGCCAACAGCTCTGAGAGGAGGGTACATGATGAGGTTATGGACCAGAACAGGATCATATAGCCAACAGCTCTGAGAGGAGGGTACATGAGGTTATAGACCAGAACAGGGTCATATAGCCAACAGCTCTCAGATACAGAGAGGAGGGTACATGATGAGGTTATGGACCAAAACAGGGTCATATAGCCAACAGCTCTGAGAGGAGGGTACATGAGGTTATAGACCAGAACAGGGTCATATAGCCAACAGCTCTCAGATACAGAGAGGAGGGTATCAGAACAGGATCATATTTGTTAATTAAACTGTAGAGAGCTGTTATCATCATCACTACAATAGTCTCTACTACCGGGGATTTAAGAACAGAAACTATTAAAACAGACATGAAATGCAGACAGTAAAAATATACTTGAATGTGTTGATTTGGTCAAACAACGCTGATGAGTGTCAAGGAGGTGAGGTGTACAGTCACTAGTTGTGTGTGTCCTCACTGAGGAGGATAGGGGCCAGTGGGCGGTGGGGGAGGAGGGGGGAGGTGAGAGAAGGGGAGGTTGTGGTAGGGGTGAGAGGGGGGAGGGGACCAGGGGAAGGACATGTGGGGGGGAGGAGGGGGAGGATAGAGGGGGAAGGACTGGGGCTGGTAGGGGGGAGGGTAGGGGTAGTGGGGCTGGTGTGTGTAGTACGGAGCCCCTTCGTATCGGGGTGGGGGACCCCAGTTGTCACGACGGGGCGGACGACTCTGTTGCAAAGGCCTCTGGGACATCTGTGGTCTGGTGACGGAATCTCTATCTGGAAGAGAAAGAAAATTAGGTCACACACACACACACACACACACACACACACACACACGGGTTAAAGCTCAAATGATATACAGCCAACAACCATCACAATCTGAACCAACTGATCACTAACCCCCCACCCCACAACTAGTCATTTAGTCAGAATGGTGGTCCCAACAGCTGTCTATTCATCACTGTGCTGCTCTCTCTCCTCCTCATCACTGTGCTGCTCTCTCTCCTCCTCATCACTGTGCTGCTCTCTCTCCTCCTCCTCACTGTGCTGCTCTCTCTCCTCCTCCTCACTGTGCTGCTCTCTCTCCTCCTCATCACTGTGCTGCTCTCTCTCCTCCTCATCACTGTGCTGCTCTCTCTCCTCCTCATCACTGTGCTGCTCGCTCTCCTCCTCATCACTGCGCTGCTCGCTCTCCTCCTCATCACTGCGCTGCTCTCTCCTCCTCATCACTGCGCTGCTCTCTCTCCTCCTCATCACTGCGCTGCTCTCTCTCCTCCTCATCACTGCGCTGCTCTCTCCTCCTCATCACTGCGCTGCTCTCTCTCCTCCTCATCACTGCGCTGCTCTCTCTCCTCCTCATCACTGCGCTGCTCTCTCTCCTCCTCATCACTGCGCTGCTCTCTCTCCTCCTCATCACTGCGCTGCTCTCTCTCCTCCTCATCACTGCGCTGCTCTCTCTCCTCCTCATCACTGTGCTGCTCTCTCTCCTCCTCATCACTGTGCTGCTCTCTCTCCTCCTCATCACTGTGCTGCTCTCTCTCCTCCTCCTCACTGTGCTGCTCTCTCTCCTCCTCCTCACTGTGCTGCTCTCTCTCCTCCTCCTCACTGTGCTGCTCTCTCTCCTCCTCCTCACTGTGCTGCTCTCTCTCCTCCTCCTCACTGTGCTGCTCTCTCTCCTCCTCCTCACTGTGCTGCTCTCTCTCCTCCTCATCACTGCGCTGCTCTCTCTCCTCCTCATCACTGCGCTGCTCTCTCTCCTCCTCATCACTGCGCTGCTCGCTCTCCTCCTCATCACTGCGCTGCTCGCTCTCCTCCTCATCACTGCGCTGCTCGCTCTCCTCCTCATCACTGCGCTGCTCGCTCTCCTCCTCATCACTGCGCTGCTCTCTCCTCCTCATCACTGCGCTGCTCTCTCTCCTCCTCATCACTGCGCTGCTCTCTCTCCTCCTCATCACTGCGCTGCTCTCTCTCCTCCTCATCACTGCGCTGCTCTCTCTCCTCCTCATCACTGCGCTGCTCTCTCTCCTCCTCATCACTGTGCTGCTCTCTCTCCTCCTCATCACTGTGCTGCTCTCTCTCCTCCTCATCACTGTGCTGCTCTCTCTCCTCCTCATCACTGTGCTGCTCTCTCTCCTCCTCATCACTGTGCTGCTCTCTCTCCTCCTCATCACTGTGCTGCTCTCTCTCCTCCTCATCACTGTGCTGCTCTCTCTCCTCCTCATCACTGTGCTGCTCTCTCTCCTCCTCATCACTGTGCTGCTCTCTCTCCTCCTCATCACTGTGCTGCTCTCTCTCCTCCTCATCACTGTGCTGCTCTCTCTCCTCCTCATCACTGTGCTGCTCTCTCTCCTCCTCATCACTGTGCTGCTCTCTCTCCTCCTCATCACTGTGCTGCTCTCTCTCCTCCTCATCACTGTGCTGCTCTCTCTCCTCCTCATCACTGTGCTGCTCTCTCTCCTCCTCATCACTGTGCTGCTCTCTCTCCTCCTCATCATTCTTATTTATTGCACAATCCATCTATGACAGCTTAAATCCATCTATGACAGCTTAAATCCATCTATGACAGCTTAAATCCATCTATGACAGCTTAAATCCATCTATGACAGCTTAAATCCATCTATGACAGCTTAAATCCATCTATGACAGCTTAAATCCATCTATGACAGCTTAAATCCATCTATGACAACTTAAATCCATCTATGACAGGGTTAGGTCTAATCAAGGGGAATCACTTGAAATGTCCCCATTTGTATTTCTTACAACACGCAGGGTGAACCAGCCCAATACCCAGTCTAATAACTGAACAGGGGAGACTGGGGCAGGGGGTTCCACATGTTGGGGTCTCTCCCAATCTACAGAGTGCTGTACAGCCCAATACCCAGTCTAATGACTGAATAGGGGAGACTGGGGTTCCACATGTTGGGGTCTCTCCCAATCTACAGAGTGCTGTACAGCCCAATACCCAGTCTAATAACTGAATAGGGGAGACTGGGGTTGCACATGTTGGTGTCTCTCCCAATCTACAGAGTGCTGTACAGCCCAATACCCAGTCTAATAACTGAATAGGGGAGACTGGGGTTGCACATGTTGGTGTCTCTCCCAATCTACAGAGTGCTGTACAGCCCAATACCCAGTCTAATAACTGAATAGGGGAGACTGGGGTTCCACATGTTGGTGTCTCTCCCAATCTACAGAGTGCTGTACAGCCCAATACCCAGTCTAATGACTGAATAGGGGATACTGGGGTTCCACATGTTGGTGTCTCTCCCAATCTACAGAGTGATGTACAGCCCAATACCCAGTCTAATGACTGAATAGGGGAGACTGGGGTTCCACATGTTGGTGTCTCTCCCAATCTACAGAGTGCTGTACAATCCTATCAAATGAATGTGTGTATTTTATAGGTGAATGTGTGTATTTATAGGTGAATGCGTGTATTTTATAGGTGAATGCGTCTATTTTATAGGTGAATGTGTGTATTTTATAGGTGAATGCGTGTATTTTATAGGTGAATGTGTGTATTTTATAGGTGAATGTGTGTATTTTATAGGTGAATGTGTGTATTTTATAGGTGAATGTATGCTACATATTAACAATTGTTTGTTGAAAAGATAAAAGGGAGAGCTATATTTCAAACGTATTTCTGAGTCGCTAGGTCAAGTCATGTGGAAATTAGCATCATAGTTTGCTAGGTCAAGTCACGTGTAAATTAGCATCAGAGTTTGCTTGGTCAAGTCATGTGGAAATTAGCATCATGGTTTGCTAGGTCAAGTCACGTGGAAATTAGCATCATAGTTTGCTAGGTCAAGTCACGTGGAAATTAGCATCAGAGTTTGCTTGGTCAGGTCATGTGGAAATTAGCATCATAGTTATCTATGATAAGATAACCTATAGCCCTACTGGTGTTGAGATACACCCCAGTTAACAGTGTGACACAGCCCCATTCTCCCCTAATCTGATGCTTTGCACTGTCACCCACAACATTTTCTTCCCATCGAATACAGACTGTGTGCTTTCTGTCCACGTGGCCACCAACCATATGCTTTGAGAATGCCCCTGTGCTCTGTGGTGATTGGCTCAAATTGCTCGTGTCAAAAGGAGGTGAAGCCGACGAGACCATCAGATTCTCCAGGAGAATTTCCACCAATGGCCTTCAACACACTCCAGACATCGTCCTGACATGAACTGAAGGAAATTCACAGAGGTTTCAGAGTTGACCAGAAACAGTGTATGTGTCTGACCTGGTTGTTGGTCAGCTCTCTGTCCTCTTTCTCTCTCACTCTTCTGAACATTCCCCTTCTTCTTCTTCCTTTTCATCTTCTGTTCTGCCTCATCATCACTGAAGTCTAACGCCTTGAGAGAGGGGAGAGAAGAGGACAGGACAGAGGACAGAGGAGACACAGGACAGAGGAGAGACCAGAGGAGACACAAGAGGGGACAGGACAGAGGAGACACGAGAGGGGACAGAGGAGACACGAGAGGGGACAGGACAGAGGAGAAACGAGAGGGGACAGGACAGAGGAGAAACGAGAGGGGACAGGACAGAGGAGAAACGAGAGGGGACAGGACAGCGGAGAAACGAGAGGGGACAGGACAGAGGAGAAACGAGAGGGGGCAGGACAGAGGAGAAACGAGAGGGGGCAGGACAGAGGAGAAACGAGAGGGGGCAGGACAGAGGAGAAACGAGAGGGGGCAGGACAGAGGAGAAACGAGAGGGGGCAGGACAGAGGAGAAACGAGAGGGGGCAGGACAGAGGAGAAACGAGAGGGGGCAGGACAGAGGAGAAACGAGAGGGGGCAGGACAGAGGAGAAACGAGAGGGGGCAGGACAGAGGAGAAACGAGAGGGGACAGGACAGAGGAGAAACGAGACACGAGGGGGGACAGGACAGAGGAGAAATTAGACGAGACAGAGGAGAGACGAGAGGGGACAGGACAGAGGAGAGACGAGAGGGGACAGAACAGAGGAGAGACGAGAGGGGACAGAACAGAGGAGAGACGAGAGGGGACAGGACAGAGGAGAGACGAGAGGGGACAGGACAGAGGAGAGACGAGAGGGGACAGGACAGAGGAGAAACGAGAGGGGACAGGACAGAGGAGAGACGAGAGGGGACAGGACAGAGGAGAGACGAGAGGGGACAGGACAGAGGAGAGACGAGAGGGGACAGGACAGAGGAGAGACGAGAGGGGACAGGACAGAGGAGAGACGAGAGGGGACAGGACAGAGGAGAGACGAGAGGGGACAGGACAGAGGAGAGACGAGAGGGGACAGGACAGAGGAGAGACGAGAGGGGACAGGACAGAGGAGAGACGAGAGGGGACAGGACAGAGGAGAGACGAGAGGGGACAGGACAGAGGAGAGACGAGAGGGGACAGGACAGAGGAGAGACGAGAGGGGACAGGACAGAGGAGAGACGAGAGGGGACAGGACAGAGGAGAGGGTGAAAGGGAAGAGGAGAGAAACTTTATTATCCAAAGAGAAATTTGTCTTGACATCTTAGATGCACCATCACAATACAAGTGTGTGTGTCTCCCCGAAACCTTACTAAAATTATATGCACTTTGTACTAATCATACTACATACTGTTTAGTATAAATATATTCAGTAAGCAACACATCAACATCCTACCCTCATCCACACTGAGAAGGCTTCATCTAATCAGCAATTGTGTTTGTTGATAGTCAGTCCTCTGGCGGCAGGTAGCCTAGCGGTTAGAGCGTTGGGCGGCAGGTAGCCTAGCGGTTAGAGCGTTGGGCGGCAGGTAGCCTAGCGGTTAGAGCGTTGGGCGGCAGGTAGCCTAGCGGTTAGAGCGTTGGGCGGCAGGTAGCCTAGCGGTTAGAGCGTTGGGCGGCAGGTAGCGTTGGGCGGCAGGTAGCCTAGCGGTTAGAGCGTTGGGCGGCAGGTAGCCTAGCGGTTAGAGCGTTGGGCGGCAGGTAGCGTTGGGCGGCAGGTAGCCTAGCGGTTAGAGCGTTGGACGGCAGGTAGCCTATCGGTTAGAGCGTTGGGCGGCAGGTAGCCTAGCGGTTAGATCGTTGGTCGGCAGGTAGCCTAGCGGTTAGAGCGTTGGGCGGCAGGTAGCCTAGGGGTTAGAGCATTGGGCGGCAGGTAGCCTAGCGGTTAGAGCGTTGGGCGGCAGGTAGCCTAGGGGTTAGAGCGTTGGGCGGCAGGTAGCCTAGGGCCTGTGTGGCATTATGGGTAATGTGTGTTCCCCACCTCTGGTGGTGGTTCCTGGTCGTTCTTCCAGGAGGCGTCGGAGCCTTTCAACCTAAACACACACACACACACACACACACGTCAGCTTCAATTATACATGTGTGTACTGACCGTCGTAGCTGCTCAGTGAGGATGTAGAGGGTGTAGTCAGTGTACTGACCGTCGTAGCTGCTCAGTGAGGATGTAGAGGGTGTAGTCAGTGTACTGACCGTCGTAGCTGCTCAGTGAGGATGTAGAGGGTGTAGTCAGTGTACTGACCGTCGTAGCTGCTCAGTGAGGATATAGAGGGTGTAGTCAGTGTACTGACCGTCGTAGCTGCTCAGTGAGGATGTAGAGGGTGTAGTCAGTGTACTGACCACCGTAGCTGCTCAGTGAGGATATAGAGGGTATAGTCAGTGTACTGACCGTCGTAGCTGCTCAGTGAGGATATAGAGGGTGTAGTCAGTGTACTGACCGTCGTAGCTGCTCAGTGAGGATGTAGAGGGTGTAGTCAGTGTACTGACCGTCGTAGCTGCTCAGTGAGGATATAGAGGGTGTAGTCAGTGTACTGACCGTCGTAGCTGCTCAGTGAGGATATAGAGGGTGTAGTCAGTGTACTGACCGTCGTAGCTGCTCAGTGAGGATATAGAGGGTGTAGTCAGTGTACTGACCGTCGTAGCTGCTCAGTGAGGATATAGAGGGTGTAGTCGGTGAGAGACGGGGCGTAGAACATGGAGTCCTTCAGCTTCACTCCTCTCTCTGCGATGTCACTCTCTGAGTTAAACCTCAACACATAGAAGGGACTGGAGACCGGCCCAAACACCTCAAATACCTGGAGGAGGAGAGAGTTAAACCTCAACACATAGAAGGGACTGGAGACCGGCCCAAACACCTCAAATACCTAGAGGAGGAGAGAGTTAAACCTCAGCACATAGAAGGGACTGGAGACCGGCCCAAACACCTCAAATACCTAGAGGAGGAGAGAGTTAAACCTCAACACATAGAAGGGACTGGAGACCGGCCCAAACACCTCAAATACCTAAGACTCTAAGCCCATCTTACCTTGCCCACGGCCAGCCTATCAGAGTTGAAGATGACGCTGTCGTCCTTCAGAGGGGGCGTGTCCTTCAATGACTGAATGATCACTGTTGAGGAAACACAACAGACACCAAGAGGGGTCAGGGGGTGTAAGGTGAAGGGCAGGGGCATTCAGTCACCAAGAGGGGTTGGGGCATTCAGTCACCAAGAGGGGTCGGGGGCATTCAGTCACCAAGAGCGGTCAGGTGGGTGTATATATAGGGGGAGGGACTAACCCAGCTGTTGGATGATACTGGTGACTGGTCCTAGGGGGAGGGACTAACCCAGCTGTTGGATGATACTGGTGACTGGTCCTAGGGGGAGGGACTAACCCAGCTGTTGGATGATACTGGTGACTGGTCCTAGGGGGAGGGACTAACCCAGCTGTTGGATGATACTGGTGACTGGTCCTAGGGGGAGGGACTAACCCAGCTGTTGGATGATACTGGTGACTGGTCCTAGGGGGAGGGACTAACCCAGCTGTTGGATGATACTGGTGACTGGTCCTAGGGGGAGGGACTAACCCAGCTGTTGGATGATACTGGTGACTGATCCTAGGGGCAGTATCTCCGCCTCCTCTGGTAGAACAACCGTCAACTCCTCGACAGCAGGCAACTCCTACACACACAAACACACATTTCATTTACACGTGAATATGGCGCTAATTTTATTTTTTACTCACATGAAGTTCTGAATTAGAGAGGTTAGAGAGAGGCCAGTTAGAGAGAGGCCAGGAGTTAGAGAGAGGCCAGGGGTTAGAGAGAGGCCAGGGGTTAGAGAGAGGCCAGGGGTTAGAGAGAGGCCAGGGGTTAGAGAGAGGCCAGGGGTTAGAGAGGAGCCAGGGGTTAGAGAGAGGCCAGGAGTTAGAGAGAGGCCAGGGGTTAGAGAGAGGCCAGGGGTTAGAGGTCAGGGGTACCTCAGGCAGGATCTCATCCAGGGTTTTGATGGAACAGGGTTTCCTTGCCCGACTGAAGCCTTCGTCGTCATCATCATCTTCATCTGCCTGACCTAACACAACAGCCAGCGTCACACCGGAGGAAGAGGAGTCTGAATCACTGTCTGAGGAGGAGCTGCTGCTGTCCTGCTGGTCCCTGACACACACACCGTCCTGTAACGTCAGCAGTACCTGGGGGGGTTCCTGAGAGAGATCCTGGGGGGGGTCCTGAGAGAGGTCCTGGCGGAGGTGTGTGTGTGTGGTTCCATCTCCCAGCTCGGAGCTCGAGACAGAGCTGAGATTCTCTGTAACCTCCATCTCCTCTGCTCCTCCCGTTAACTCTCCCGGTAAACGGCTGTCTGAGGTCACGGAGGTCAGTCCCTGAGGTTCTGTCTCAGCTGTGCATCCATCCTTCAGGTGCTTGGTGCTGGTACCGTTGTTCAGTTCCAGTTCCTCTCCGTGTGTCTCTGCTGAGCTCTGAAGAACCTCCTGTACCAAAGCTGTCTCCTCTGGTTGGGCCTCCATCCCGTTGCTGGGTAGAGACTATCACACCTGGGGACAAAGACAGCACAACTACAATCAGCTGGGTAATAGTCACTAGGAACCACACAGAACGGAAGCTAACAGACGCAAACGGAACAAAGCGTGCTGGCTAAGAAACGCTTTGGCCTAGTTTTGTTGCAAAACGTTGTTGTACTTTGTGCACTAATGAATACACCCCTGGTTGCCTCACAAACCACAGTGTGGATCTGTACAATCTGGACCTGTATTCTCTGCCCACACAACCACTAAGCAACAAAGTAGCTATCATCTAGTATCTATGGCTCAGTCAAACAGTAACCTGTTCAGTTGCCAAACCAGGGTGGAGGAGGTGGAACCCCTCAGAGTGGTGATCTGCTCTGATTGGGCTGCAGTGTTGAGTCGTGTGAAGACCAGTAGGTCAGATAGAGGAGACTTGTTCAGAGTGGTGATCTGCTCTGATTGGGCTGCAGTGTTGAGTCGTGTGAAGACCGGTAGGTCAGATAGAGGAGACTTGTTTATGGAGACGATGGTGCTGTTAATGGGATTGGAGAGGATGGGAGTGGCAGTAAGCTTTTGTTGGGTTCCCACCCATGTTGGTGTGGAGGGTAGAGGTCGACCGATTATGATTTTTCAACACCGATACCAATTATTGGAGGACCAAAAAGGCCGGTACCGATTAATCGAGGCAGTTAACCCACCGTTCCTAGGCCGTCATTGAAAATAAGAATGTGTTCCTAACTGACTTGCCTGGTTAAATGAAGATTAAATAAAGGTGAAAAAATAATAATAATTCAGCAAAACCGGTGTTCAAAAATAACGATTTCCGATTGTAATGAAAACTTGAAATCGGCCCTAATTAATCTGCCATTCCGATTAATCGGTCGACCTCTAATCGTAATAATGACAATTACAACAATACTGAATGAACACTTATTTTAACTTAATACATCAATAAAATCCATTTAGCCTCAAATAAATAATGAAACATGTTCAATTTGGTTTAAATAATGCAAAACAAAGTGTTGGAGAAGAAAGTAAAAGTGCAATATGTGCCATGTAAGAAAGCTAACGTTTCAGTTCCTTGCTCAGAACATGAGAACATATGAAAGCTGGTGGTTCCTTTTAAGATGAGTCTTCAATATTCCAAGGTAAGAAGTTTTAGGTTGTAGTTATTATAGGACTATTTCTCTCTATACCGTTTGTATTTCATATACCTTTGACTATTGGATGTTCTTATAGGCACTTTAGTATTGCCAGCCTAATCTCGGGAGTTGATAGGCTTGAAGTCATAAACAGCGCAATGCTTGAAGCACAGCGAAGAGCTGCTGGCAAACACAGGAAAGTGCTGTTTGAATGAATGCTTACGAGCCTGCTGCTGCCTACCATCGCTCAGTCAGACTGCTCTATCAAATCATAGACGTAATTATAATACACACAGAAATGCGAGCCTTTGGTCATTAATATGGTCAAATCTGGAAACTATCATTTCGAAAACAAGACGTTTATTCTTTCAGTGAAATACGGAACCGTTCCGTATTTTATCTAACGGGTGGCATCCCTAAGTCTAAATATTGCTGTTACATTGCACAACCTTCAATGTTATGTCATAATTATGTACAATTCTGGCAAATTAATTACGGTCTATGTTAGGAAGAAATGGTCTTCACACAGTTCGCGACGAGCCAGGCAGCCCAAACTGCTTGGACAGAATGCAAGAGAAGTGACAACTTCCCTAGTGAAAAGAAATTCATGTTAGCAGGCAATATTAACTAAATATGCAGGTTCAAAAATATATACTTGTGTATTGACTTTAAGAAAGGCATTGATGTTTATGGTACATTGCTGCAACGATAGTGCTTTTTTCGCAAACGCGCTTGTTAAATCACCCGTTTGGCGAAGTAGGCTGTGATTCGATAAATTAACAGGCACCGCATCGATTATATGCAACGCAGGACAAGCTAGTTAACCTAGTAATATCATCAACCATGTGTAGTTAACTAGTGATAATGTTAAGATTGGTTGTTTTTTTATAAGATACATTTAATGCTAGCTAGCACCTTACCTTGGCTCCTTGCTGCACTCACATAACAGGTAGTCAGCCTGCCACGCAGTCTCCTCGTGGAGTGCAATGTAATCGGCCATTCCGATTAATCGTCGACCTCCAGTAACAACATTCCAAACGTGTTTAGTAGCGTCTAGTCTATGTGTGGCATTAGTTCCACCGTTTGTATCCGTTTCAATGGAGGTACTACAAATTCCTCTATTGTGGATAAATGGCTTCACATAGGATAGATTACTCTCAACGTGCCCCTGATTCTGAATGTAGTCATGGCATGCTTGGTCCAATCAGTGGAGGCTGCTGGGCAGAGGACAGCTCATAATAATGGCTGGAACCAATCAGTGGAGGCTGCTGAGAGAATAGCTCATAATAATGGCTGGAACCAATCAGTGGAGGCTGCTGAGAGGACAGCTCATAATAATGGCTGGAACAGAGCTAATGGTATGTCATCAATCACCTGGAAACCATGGAAACCACTTGTTGCATTTGATACCATTCCATCAATTCTGCTACAGCCATTACCACGAACCCGTCCTCCCCAATTAAGGTGCCACCAACCTCCTGTGGGTTCAATATCAATTGAGGAGAGAATATCCACCGAATATAAAACACATTTCTGCCATTTTACCCAGCCCCATTGGTCAACTACCCAGCCCCATTGGTCAACTACCCCGCCCCATTGGTCAACTACCCCGCCCCATTGGTCAACTACCCAGCCCCATTGGTCAACTACCCAGCCCCATTGGTCAACTACCCAGCCCCATTGGTCAACTAACCCGCCCCATTGGTCAACTACCCAGCCCCATTGGTCAACTACCCAGCCCCATTGGTCAACTACCCAGCCCCATTGGTCAACTACCTCGCCCCATTGGTCAACTACCCAGCCCCATTGGTCAACTAGCCAGCCCCATTGGTCAACTAGCCAGCCCCATTGGTCAACTACCCAGCCCCATTGGTCAACTAACCCGCCCCATTGGTCAAACACCCAGCCCCATTGGTCAACTACCCAGCCCCATTGGTCAACTACCCAGCCCCATTGGTCAACTACCCAGCCCCATTGGTCAACTACCCAGCCCCATTGGTCAACTACCCAGCCCCATTGGTCAACCACCCAGCCCCATTGGTCAACTACCCGCCCCATTGGTTACTTTCTGGTATTAACTTTAGAACTAGCTGGATAGCTAGTATACCAGCCATATATATTGAAGAAATACGTTTTACAATCGGAGTTCATAGCACAGGAGTTAAACTCGTAGCTAGCTAACGTTAGCTGGGTAATAAAACAGTTATGTAGCTTGGTTGGCATTCTCAGAACCAGATAACGTTACTGTTAGTCGGCGTTTTAAATTGTCCTTGGTATTGTATCGCCAATTCTGTATTATACCGGTGGCATTATTACAATGTTGTTTATCATATTGCAAACGTGTAGATGAAGATGGACTTACGTTCGAGTAGTTAAGGCTACAAAGCTGTTCTCTCGGCAGTCTGCTCTCTGCTACTCTCAGTAACGTTACTCTGCTGTTCGCAACACGTTTTGATTCGGAAACAGCGTGGTCTTGTTGTCTTCCGGGTTGTGGAACCTTTCTTTCGGCCGCCGGAGGAAATGACGGACAGTGTTGTCCGATGGACCAGCAGCATCCGCCGGAGTTGTCAATACAGAACACGTGTTTTCAACCGGTGATCAAACTTCGTACATACAACTAAAACATGGTAAAATTACACTTATTATTTAACATCCTTAACATGTATCTAGATATGTAGAAATAGATTTAGCTAAACCTCGATGTATATAATGTAGATGTATATAATGTTATAGCGCTCTTACAACCTAGTGAATGTATACTGCAAAAAAATATTAACGCAAAATGCAACAATTTCAACGATTTATGAGTTAGTTAATTTAAGGAAATCAGTCAATTGAAATAAATAAATTAGGCACGAATCTATGGATCTCACGTGACTTTCACAAGCACCAAGTATAGGACTTGCCTAGTTCAATAAAAAACAGGTCCTAAGGCTTCTTAACAGCTTCTATCCCCCCACTATTTGCATTGAATACTTATTACGTAGTCACTTTACCCCTACCTACATATTACCTCGACTAACCTATACCCCCGCAGATAGACTCAGTATTTTTTATTTTTTTAAACTTTAGTTTATTTATTAAATATTTTCGTCACTCTTATTTTACTTAAGCTTTTAAGTAAGTATTTCACATGACTGAGCAGGAGCACAGTGATGGGAGGTCCTGGGCTGGCGTAGTTACACGTGGTCTGCGGTTGTGATGCCGGTTGGACGTACTGTCAAATTCTCTGACATGACGTTGGAGGCGGCTTATGGTAGAGAAATTAACATTAAATTCTCAGGCAACAGCACTGGAGGAAATTTCAGCATGTGAATTACACGCTCCCTCAAAACTTCAGACATCTGTGGTGTTGTGTGACAAAACTTCATATTTTAGAGTGACCTTTTATTGTCCCCAGCACAAGGTGCACCTGTGTAATGATCATGCCATTAAATCAGCTTCTTGATATGCCACACCTATCAGCTGGATGGATTATCTTGGCAAAGGAGAAAGACTCACTAACTGGGAAATAAGCTTTCTTGCGGAGGGACATTTCTAGGATCTTTTATTTCAGTTAATGAAACATGGTACCAACACTTTACATGTTGCATTTATATTTTAGTTCAGTATAGAATAATGCAAGACAGTGTTCTAACAGTCGTGTGTGTGTGTGTGTAGCCGAAGGCGGGGAAAGGTAAACCAACTCAGAAGGAGAAGGTGTGTCATCCCTATAGCAGGAAAGCTGCTTACTTGGCCAGCCAGGAGATACGTCTGGGAAAGAAGGAGAGGTAAGGAGGGAGGGAGATGGTCTGTGTTTTGAACAGCGAGAATCCTGTATATTGTTATATATTTATAAAGTTAAGTGTGTATCTCTGCCTCCAGACAAAAGAGTGAGAAGGCCACTCGTCTCAACAGCATTGGTGAGTCTGACAGTCTGTTACTACTATTACTGTGTTACTTTACTATTGTTACTGTATGACTGTTACTGAACATCTGCTGTCTCAGCCACTGCCTGTCACCAAGGGAGTACCTCAAGGCTCGATCCTAGGCCCCACACTCTTCTCAATTTGCATCAACAACATAGCTCAAGCAGTAGGAAGCGCTCTCATCCAATTATATGCATATTTTTCTTATTTCACCTTTATTTAACTAGGCAAGTCAGTTAAGAACAAATTCTTATTTACAATGACGACCTACCAAAAGGCAAAAGGCCTCCTGCGGGGATGGAGGCTCTCTCGTTCCAGTCGCTAGCTGCAGTGAACTGAAAAGAGGATCGACCCAGGGATGTGTGTGCTTTGGGGACCTTTAACAGAATGTGACTGGCAGAACGGGTGTTGTGTGTGGAGGAATAGGGCTGCAGAAGATATCTCAGATAGAGGGGAGTGAGGCCTAAGAGGGTTTTATAAATAAGTATCAACCAGTTGGTCTTGTGACAGGTATACAGAGATGACCAGTTTACAGAGGAGTATAGAGTGCAGTGATGTGTCCTATAAGGAGCATTGGTGGCAAATCTGATGGCCGAATGGTAAACATCTAGCCGCTCGAGAGCACCCTTACCTGCCAATCTATAATTTACGTCTCCGTAATCTAGCATGGGTAGGATGGTCATCTGAATCAGGGTTAGTTTGGCAGCTGAGGTGAAAGAGGATTGATTACAATAGAGGAAACTAAGTCTAGATTTAACTTTAGTCTGCAGCTTTGATATGTGCTGAGAGAAGGACAGTGTACCGTCTAGCCATACTCCCAAGTACTTGTATGAGGTGACCACCTCAAGCTCTAAACCCTCAGAGGTAGTAATCACCCCGCTCTAAACCCTCAGAGGTAGTAATCACCCCTGTGGGGAGAGGGACATTCTTCTTACCAAACCACATGACCTTTGTTTTGGAGGTGTTCAGAACAAGGTTAAGGGCAGAGAAAGCTTGTTGAACACAGAGAAAGCTTGTTGAACACAGAGAAAGCTTGTTGAACACAGAGAAAGCTTTGTTGTAGAGCGTTTAACACAAAATCTCTTAATTCAAAGACTCAATCATGGACACTCTTACTGGCAGTTGTGGCTGCTTTGCGTGATGTATTGTTGTCTCTACCTTCTTGCCCTTTGTGCTGTTGTCTGTTTGTATCGTGTTTTGTGCTGCTACCATGTTGTCGTGTTGTGCTGCTACCATGTTGTGTTATTATCATGTTGTTGTCATGTTGTGTTTCTACCATGTTGTGTTGTTGTCATGTTGTGCTGCTACCTTGTTGTTGTCATGTTGTGTTATTACCATGTTGTTGTCATGTTGTGTTTCTACCATGTGTTGTTATCATGTTGTGTTTCTACCATGTTGTGTTGTTGCCATGTTGTGTTGCTACCTTGTTGTTGTCATGTTGTTCTGCTACCATGTTGTTACCATGTTGTGTTGCTACCATGTTGTTACCATGTTGTGTTGCTACCATGTTGTTATCATGTTGTGTTGCTACCATGTTGTGTTGCTACATGTTGTGTTGTTACCATGTTGTTGTCATGTTGTGTTGCTACCATGTTGTGTTTCTACCTTGTTGTTGTCATGTTGTGTTGCTACCATGTTGTTGTGTTGCTATCATGTTGTCATGTTGTGCTGTTGTCATGTTGTGTTGCTACCATGTTGTTATGTTGTGTTCCTACCTTGTTGTTGTCATGTTGTGTTTCTACCATGTTGTTGTCATGTTGTGTTTCTACCATGTTGTTGCCATGTTGTTGTCATGTTGTGTTGCTACCATGTTGTTGCCATGTTGTTGTCATGTTGTGATGCTACCATGTTGTTATCATGTTGTGTTGCTACCATGTTGTTGCCATGTTGTTGTCATGTTGTGTTGCTACCATGTTGTTGCCATGTTGTTGTCATGTTGTGATGCTACCATGTTGTTATCATGCTGTGCTGCTACGTTGTTGTTGTGCTGCTACCATGTTGTTGTCATGTTGTGCTGCTACCATGTTGTTGTCATGTTGTGTTGCTACCATGTTGTTGTCATGTTGTGTTGCTACCATGTTGTTGCCATGTTGTTGCCATGTTGTGATGCTACCATGTTGTTATCATGTTGTGCTGCTACCATGTTGTTGTCATGTTGTGCTGCTACCATGTTGTTGTCATGTTGTGCTGCTACGTTGTTGTTGTGTTGCTACCATGTTGTTGTTATGTTGTGCTGCTACGTTGTTGTTGTGCTGCTACCATGTTGTTATCATGTTGTGTTGCTACCATGTTGTGCTGCTACCATGTTGTTGTCATGTTGTGCTGCTACGTTGTTGTTGTTCTGCTACCATGTTGTTGTCATGTTGTGCTGCTACCATGTTGTTGTGCTGCTACCATGTTGTTGTCATGTTGTGATGCTACCATGTTGTTGTCATGTTGTGCTGCTACCATGTTGTTGTCATGTTGTGCTGCTACATTGTTGTTGTGCTGCTACCATGTTGTTGTCATGTTGTGCTGCTACGTTGTTGTTGTGCTGCTACCATGTTGTTGTCATGTTGTGCTGCTACCATGTTGTTGTCATGTTGTGCTGCTACGTTGTTGTTGTGCTGCTACCATGTTGTTGTCATGTTGTGCTGCTACCATGTTGTTGTCATGTTGTGCTGCTACCATGTTGTTATCATGTTGTGCTGCTACCATGTTGTTGTCATGTTGTGCTGCTACGTTGTTGTTGTGCTGCTACCATGTTGTTGTCATGTTGTGCTGCTACGTTGTTGTTGTGCTGCTACCATGTTGTTGTCATGTTGTGCTGCTACCATGTTGTTGTCATGTTGTGCTGCTACCATGTTGTTATCATGTTGTGCTGCTACCATGTTGTTGTCATGTTGTGCTGCTACGTTGTTGTTGTGCTGCTACCATGTTGTTGTCATGTTGTGCTGCTACGTTGTTGTTGTGCTGCTACCATGTTGTTGTCATGTTGTGCTGCTACCATGTTGTTGTCATGCTGTGCTGCTACGTTGTTGTTGTGCTGCTACCATGTTGTTGTCATGTTGTGCTGCTACCATGTTGTTGTCATGTTGTGTTGCTACCATGTTGTTGTCATGTTGTGTTGCTACCATGTTGTTGCCATGTTGTTGCCATGTTGTTGTCATGTTGTGATGCTACCATGTTGTTATCATGTTGTGCTGCTACCATGTTGTTGTCATGTTGTGCTGCTACCATGTTGTTGTCATGTTGTGCTGCTACGTTGTTGTTGTGTTGCTACCATGTTGTTGTTATGTTGTGCTGCTACGTTGTTGTTGTGCTGCTACCATGTTGTTATCATGTTGTGTTGCTACCATGTTGTGCTGCTACCATGTTGTTGTCATGTTGTGCTGCTACGTTGTTGTTGTTCTGCTACCATGTTGTTGTCATGTTGTGCTGCTACCATGTTGTTGTGCTGCTACCATGTTGTTGTCATGTTGTGATGCTACCATGTTGTTGTCATGTTGTGCTGCTACCATGTTGTTGTCATGTTGTGCTGCTACATTGTTGTTGTGCTGCTACCATGTTGTTGTCATGTTGTGCTGCTACGTTGTTGTTGTGCTGCTACCATGTTGTTGTCATGTTGTGCTGCTACCATGTTGTTGTCATGTTGTGCTGCTACGTTGTTGTTGTGCTGCTACCATGTTGTTGTCATGTTGTGCTGCTACCATGTTGTTGTCATGTTGTGCTGCTACCATGTTGTTATCATGTTGTGCTGCTACCATGTTGTTGTCATGTTGTGCTGCTACGTTGTTGTTGTGCTGCTACCATGTTGTTGTCATGTTGTGCTGCTACGTTGTTGTTGTGCTGCTACCATTCTATGGTGTCTCTCTTTATGTAGTGCTCTGGTGTCTCTCTTTATGTAGTGCTCTGGTGTCTCTCTTTATGTAGTGCTCTGGTGTCTCTCTTTATGTAGTGCTCTGGTGTCTCTCTTTATGTAGTGCTCTGGTGTCTCTCTTTATGTAGAGCTCTGGTGTCTCTCTTTATGTAGTGCTCTGGTGTCTCTTTATGTAGTGCTCTGGTGTCTCTCTTTATGTAGTGCTCTGGTGTCTCTTTATGTAGTGCTCTGGTGTCTCTTTATGTAGTGCTCTGGTGTCTCTCTTTATGTAGTGCTCTGGTGTCTCTCTTTATGTAGTGCTCTGGTGTCTCTCTTTATGTAGTGCTTTGGTGTCTCTCTTTATGTAGTGCTCTGGTGTCTCTCTTTATGTAGTGCTCTGGTGTCTCTCTTTATGTAGTGCTCTGGTGTCTCTCTTTATGTAGTGCTCTGGTGTCTCTCTTATATAGTGCTCTGGTGTCTCTCTTTATGTAGTGCTCTGGTGTCTCTCTTTATATAGTGCTCTGGTGTCTCTCTTTATGTAGTGCTCTGGTGTCTCTCTTTATGTAGTGCTCTGGTGTCTCTCTTTATGTAGTGCTCTGGTGTCTCTCTTTATGTAGTGCTCTGGTGTCTCTCTTTATGTAGTGCTCTGGTGTCTCTCTTTATGTAGTGCTCTGGTGTCTCTCTTTATGTAGTGCTCTGGTGTCTCTCTATGTAGTGCTCTGGTGTCTCTCTTTATGTAGTGCTCTGGTGTCTCTCTTTATGTAGTGCTCTGGTGTCTCTCTTTATGTAGTGCTCTGGTGTCTCTCTTTATGTAGTGCTCTGGTGTCTCTCTTTATGTAGTGCTCTGGTGTCTCTCTTTATGTAGTGCTCTGGTGTCTCTCTTTATGTAGTGCTCTGGTGTCTCTCTTTATGTAGTGCTCTGGTGTCTCTCTTTATGTAGTGCTCTGGTGTCTCTCTTTATGTAGTGCTCTGGTGTCTCTCTTTATGTAGTGCTCTGGTGTCTCTCTTTATGTAGTGCTCTGGTGTCTCTCTTTATGTAGTGCTCTGGTGTCTCTCTTTATGTAGTGTTCTGGTCTCTCTTTATGTAGTGTTCTGGTCTCTCTTTATGTAGTGCTCTGGTGTCTCTCTTTATGTAGTGCTCTGGTGTCTCTCTTTATGTAGTGTTCTGGTGTCTCTCTTTATGTAGTGTTCTGGTGTCTCTCTTTATGTAGTGCTCTGGTGTCTCTCTTTATGTAGTGCTCTGGTGTCTCTCTTTATGTAGTGCTCTGGTGTCTCTCTATGTAGTGCTCTGGTGTCTCTCTTTATGTAGTGCTCTGGTGTCTCTCTTTATGTAGTGCTCTGGTGTCTCTTTATGTAGTGCTCTGGTGTCTCTCTTTATGTAGTGCTCTGGTGTCTCTCTTTATGTAGTGCTCTGGTGTCTCTCTTTATGTAGTGCTCTGGTGTCTCTCTATGTAGTGCTCTGGTGTCTCTCTTTATGTAGTGCTCTGGTGTCTCTCTTTATGTAGTGCTCTGGTGTCTCTTTATGTAGTGCTCTGGTGTCTCTCTTTATGTAGTGCTCTGGTGTCTCTCTTTATGTAGTGCTCTGGTGTCTCTCTTGTCGTGATGTATGTTTCGTCCTATGTTTTTATTTAATTGATTTGTATATTTAATCCCCGCCCCCGCAGGAGGTCTTTTGCCTTTTGGTAGGCCGTCATTTTAAATAAGATTTTGTTCTTAACCTACTTGTCTAGTTAAATAAAGGTTAAATAAACAAATTAAAAAGTCATAGTATATTCATCTTCAGATAGCTGGTAGTATAGTATAGCTAGGTGGACAACCACATATCACAGTAGTTAGTATATTCAGATAGCTAGGTGGACAACCACATATCACAGTAGTTAGTATATTCAGATAGCTAGGTGAGACAACCACATATCACAGTAGTTTGTATATTCAGATAGCTAGGTGGACAACCACATATCACAGTAGTTAGTATATTCAGATAGCTAGGTGGACAACCACATATCACAGTAGTTAGTATATTCAGATAGCTAGGTGGACAACCACATATCACAGTAGTTTGTATATTCAGATAGCTAGGTGAGACAACCACATATCACAGTAGTTAGTATATTCAGATAGCTAGGTGGACAACCACATATCACAGTAGTTAGTATATTCAGATAGCTAGGTGGACAACCACATATCACAGTAGTTAGTATATTCAGATAGCTAGGTGGACAACCACATATCACAGTAGTTAGTATATTCAGATAGCTAGGTGGACAACCACATATCACAGTAGTTAGTATATTCAGATAGCTGGGTGGACAACCACATATCACAGTAGTTAGTATATTCAGATAGCTAGGTGGACAACCACATATCACAGTAGTTAGTATATTCAGATAGCTAGGTGGACAACCACATATCACAGTAGTTAGTATATTCAGATAGCTGGGTGGGACAACCACATATCACAGTAGTTAGTATATTCATCTTCAGATAGCTAGGTGGACAACCACATATCACAGTAGTTAGTATATTCAGATAGCTAGGTGGACAACCACATATCACAGTAGTTAGTATATTCAGATAGCTAGGTGAGACAACCACATATCACAGTAGTTAGTATATTCAGATAGCTAGGTGAGACAACCACATATCACAGTAGTTAGTATATTCAGATAGCTAGGTGGACAACCACATATCACAGTAGTTAGTATATTCAGATAGCTAGGTGAGACAACCACATATCACAGTAGTTAGTATATTCAGATAGCTAGGTGGACAACCACATATCACAGTAGTTAGTATATTCAGATAGCTAGGTGAGACAACCACATATCACAGTAGTTAGTATATTCAGATAGCTAGGTGGACAACCACATATCACAGTAGTTAGTATATTCAGATAGCTAGGTGAGACAACCACATATCACAGTAGTTAGTATATTCAGATAGCTAGGTGGACAACCACATATCACAGTAGTTAGTATATTCAGATAGCTAGGTGGACAACCACATATCACAGTAGTTAGTATATTCAGATAGCTAGGTGAGACAACCACATATCACAGTAGTTAGTATATTCAGATAGCTAGGTGGACAACCACATATCACAGTAGTTAGTATATTCAGATAGCTAGGTGAGACAACCACATATCACAGTAGTTAGTATATTCAGATAGCTAGGTGAGACAACCACATATCACAGTAGTTAGTATATTCAGATAGCTAGGTGAGACAACCACATATCACAGTAGTTAGTATATTCAGATAGCTAGGTGAGACAACCACATATCACAGTAGTTAGTATATTCAGATAGCTAGGTGGACAACCACATATCACAGTAGTTAGTATATTCAGATAGCTAGGTGAGACAACCACATATCACAGTAGTTAGTATATTCAGATAGCTAGGTGAGACAACCACATATCACAGTAGTTAGTATATTCAGATAGCTAGGTGAGACAACCACATATCACAGTAGTTAGTATATTCAGATAGCTAGGTGAGACAACCACATATCACAGTAGTTAGTATATTCAGATAGCTAGGTGAGACAACCACATATCACAGTAGTTAGTATATTCAGATAGCTAGGTGGACAACCACATATCACAGTAGTTAGTATATTCAGATAGCTAGGTGGACAACCACATATCACAGTAGTTAGTATATTCAGATAGCTAGGTGAGACAACCACATATCACAGTAGTTAGTATATTCAGATAGCTAGGTGGACAACCACATATCACAGTAGTTAGTATATTCAGATAGCTAGGTGGACAACCACATATCACAGTAGTTAGTATATTCAGATAGCTAGGTGGACAACCACATATCACAGTAGTTAGTATATTCAGATAGCTAGGTGGACAACCACATATCACAGTAGTTAGTATATTCAGATAGCTAGGTGAGACAACCACATATCACAGTAGTTTGTATATTCAGATAGCTAGGTGGACAACCACATATCACAGTAGTTTGTATATTCAGATAGCTAGGTGAGACAACCACATATCACAGTAGTTAGTATATTCAGATAGCTGGGTGGACAACCACATATCACAGTAGTTTGTATATTCAGATAGCTAGGTGAGACAACCACATATCACAGTAGTTTGTATATTCAGATAGCTAGGTGAGACAACCACATATCACAGTAGTTAGTATATTCAGATAGCTAGGTGGACAACCACATATCACAGTAGTTAGTATATTCAGATAGCTGGGTGGACAACCACATATCACAGTAGTTAGTATATTCAGATAGCTGGGTGGACAACCACATATCACAGTAGTTAGTATATTCAGATAGCTGGGTGGACAACCACATATCACAGTAGTTAGTATATTCAGATAGCTAGGTGAGACAACCACATATCACAGTAGTTAGTATAGCTAGGTGGACAACCACATATCACAGTAGTTAGTATATTCAGATAGCTAGGTGGACAACCACATATCACAGTAGTTAGTATATTCAGATAGCTAGGTGAGACAACCACATATCACAGTAGTTAGTATATTCAGATAGCTAGGTGGACAACCACATATCACAGTAGTTAGTATATTCAGATAGCTGGGTGGACAACCACATATCACAGTAGTTAGTATATTCAGATAGCTGGGTGGACAACCACATATCACAGTAGTTAGTATATTCAGATAGCTGGGTGGACAACCACATATCACAGTAGTTAGTATATTCAGATAGCTAGGTGAGACAACCACATATCACAGTAGTTAGTATAGCTAGGTGGACAACCACATATCACAGTAGTTAGTATAGCTAGGTGAGACAACCACATATCACAGTAGTTAGTATAGCTAGGTGAGACAACCACATATCACAGTAGTTAGTATATTCAGATAGCTAGGTGGACAACCACATATCACAGTAGTTAGTATATTCAGATAGCTAGGTGAGACAACCACATATCACAGTAGTTAGTATATTCAGATAGCTAGGTGGACAACCACATATCACAGTAGTTAGTATATTCAGATAGCTAGGTGGACAACCACATATCACAGTAGTTAGTATATTCAGATAGCTAGGTGGACAACCACATATCACAGTAGTTAGTATATTCAGATAGCTAGGTGGACAACCACATATCACAGTAGTTAGTATATTCATCTTCAGATAGCTGGGTGGACAACCACATATCACAGTAGTTAGTATATTCAGATAGCTAGGTGGACAACCACATATCACAGTAGTTAGTATATTCAGATAGCTAGGTGGACAACCACATATCACAGTAGTTAGTATATTCAGATAGCTAGGTGAGACAACCACATATCACAGTAGTTAGTATAGCTGGGTGGACAACCACATATCACAGTAGTTAGTATATTCAGATAGCTAGGTGAGACAACCACATATCACAGTAGTTAGTATATTCAGATAGCTAGGTGGGACAACCACATATCACAGTAGTTAGTATATTCAGATAGCTAGGTGAGACAACCACATATCACAGTAGTTAGTATATTCATCTTCATATAGCTAGGTGAGACAACCACATATCACAGTAGTTAGTATATTCAGATAGCTAGGTGAGACAACCACATATCACAGTAGTTAGTATATTCAGATAGCTAGGTGAGACAACCACATATCACAGTAGTTAGTATAGCTAGGTGAGACAACCACATATCACAGTAGTTAGTATAGCTAGGTGAGACAACCACATATCACAGTAGTTAGTATATTCAGATAGCTAGGTGGACAACCACATATCACAGTAGTTAGTATATTCAGATAGCTAGGTGAGACAACCACATATCACAGTAGTTAGTATATTCAGATAGCTAGGTGGACAACCACATATCACAGTAGTTAGTATATTCAGATAGCTAGGTGGACAACCACATATCACAGTAGTTAGTATATTCAGATAGCTAGGTGGACAACCACATATCACAGTAGTTAGTATATTCAGATAGCTAGGTGAGACAACCACATATCACAGTAGTTAGTATATTCAGATAGCTAGGTGAGACAACCACATATCACAGTAGTTAGTATATTCAGATAGCTAGGTGGACAACCACATATCACAGTAGTTAGTATATTCAGATAGCTAGGTGAGACAACCACATATCACAGTAGTTAGTATATTCAGATAGCTAGGTGGACAACCACATATCACAGTAGTTAGTATATTCAGATAGCTAGGTGAGACAACCACATATCACAGTAGTTAGTATATTCAGATAGCTAGGTGGACAACCACATATCACAGTAGTTAGTATATTCAGATAGCTAGGTGGACAACCACATATCACAGTAGTTAGTATATTCAGATAGCTAGGTGAGACAACCACATATCACAGTAGTTAGTATATTCAGATAGCTAGGTGGACAACCACATATCACAGTAGTTAGTATATTCAGATAGCTAGGTGGACAACCACATATCACAGTAGTTAGTATATTCAGATAGCTAGGTGGACAACCACATATCACAGTAGTTAGTATATTCAGATAGCTAGGTGAGACAACCACATATCACAGTAGTTAGTATATTCAGATAGCTGGGTGGACAACCACATATCACAGTAGTTAGTATATTCAGATAGCTAGGTGAGACAACCACATATCACAGTAGTTAGTATATTCAGATAGCTAGGTGGACAACCACATATCACAGTAGTTAGTATATTCAGATAGCTAGGTGGACAACCACATATCACAGTAGTTAGTATATTCAGATAGCTAGGTGAGACAACCACATATCACAGTAGTTAGTATATTCAGATAGCTGGGTGGACAACCACATATCACAGTAGTTAGTATATTCAGATAGCTAGGTGAGACAACCACATATCACAGTAGTTAGTATATTCAGATAGCTAGGTGGACAACCACATATCACAGTAGTTAGTATATTCAGATAGCTAGGTGAGACAACCACATATCACAGTAGTTAGTATATTCAGATAGCTAGGTGAGACAACCACATATCACAGTAGTTAGTATATTCAGATAGCTAGGTGAGACAACCACATATCACAGTAGTTAGTATATTCAGATAGCTAGGTGGACAACCACATATCACAGTAGTTAGTATATTCATCTTCAGATAGCTGGGTGGACAACCACATATCACAGTAGTTAGTATATTCAGATAGCTGGGTGAGACAACCACATATCACAGTAGTTAGTATATTCATATAGCTAGGTGGACAACCACATATCACAGTAGTTAGTATATTCAGATAGCTAGGTGAGACAACCACATATCACAGTAGTTAGTATATTCAGATAGCTAGGTGAGACAACCACATATCACAGTAGTTAGTATATTCAGATAGCTAGGTGGACAACCACATATCACAGTAGTTAGTATATTCAGATAGCTAGGTGGACAACCACATATCACAGTAGTTAGTATATTCAGATAGCTAGGTGGACAACCACATATCACAGTAGTTAGTATATTCAGATAGCTAGGTGAGACAACCACATATCTCAGTAGTTAGTATATTCAGATAGCTAGGTGAGACAACCACATATCACAGTAGTTAGTATATTCAGATAGCTAGGTGAGACAACCACATATCACAGTAGTTAGTATATTCAGATAGCTAGGTGAGACAACCACATATCACAGTAGTTAGTATATTCAGATAGCTAGGTGGACAACCACATATCACAGTAGTTAGTATATTCAGATAGCTAGGTGAGACAACCACATATCACAGTAGTTAGTATATTCAGATAGCTAGGTGGACAACCACATATCACAGTAGTTAGTATATTCAGATAGCTAGGTGAGACAACCACATATCACAGTAGTTAGTATATT
Source organism: Oncorhynchus kisutch (assembly GCF_002021735.2). Taxonomy (NCBI): domain Eukaryota; kingdom Metazoa; phylum Chordata; class Actinopteri; order Salmoniformes; family Salmonidae; genus Oncorhynchus; species Oncorhynchus kisutch. Next base: position 180,208 of record NW_022262664.1, on the reverse strand, counting down.
CAGATAGCTAGGTGAGACAACCACATATCACAGTAGTTAGTATATTCATCTTCAGATAGCTAGGTGAGACAACCACATATTACAGTAGTTAGTATATTCATATAGCTAGGTGAGACAACCACATATCACAGTAGTTAGTATATTCAGATAGCTAGGTGAGACAACCACATATCACAGTAGTTAGTATATTCAGATAGCTAGGTGAGACAACCACATATCACAGTAGTTAGTATATTCAGATAGCTAGGTGGACAACCACATATCACAGTAGTTAGTATATTCAGATAGCTAGGTGAGACAACCACATATCACAGTAGTTAGTATATTCAGATAGCTAGGTGAGACAACCACATATCACAGTAGTTAGTATATTCAGATAGCTAGGTGAGACAACCACATATCACAGTAGTTAGTATATTCAGATAGCTAGGTGGACAACCACATATCACAGTAGTTAGTATATTCAGATAGCTAGGTGAGACAACCACATATCACAGTAGTTAGTATATTCAGATAGCTAGGTGAGACAACCACATATCACAGTAGTTAGTATATTCAGATAGCTAGGTGAGACAACCACATATCACAGTAGTTAGTATATTCAGATAGCTAGGTGAGACAACCACATATCACAGTAGTTAGTATATTCAGATAGCTAGGTGAGACAACCACATATCTCAGTAGTTAGTATATTCAGATAGCTAGGTGAGACAACCACATATCACAGTAGTTAGTATATTCAGATAGCTAGGTGAGACAACCACATATCACAGTAGTTAGTATATTCAGATAGCTAGGTGAGACAACCACATATCACAGTAGTTAGTATAGCTAGGTGAGACAACCACATATCACAGTAGTTAGTATATTCATATTCAGATAGCTAGGTGGACAACCACATATCACAGTATATTCAGTGTGTGTTGATGAGTACAACGGTAGGGTGTACCCCCTCTTACCTGCTATTGTCTGTGTGTGTAGGTGAGTACAACGGTAGGGTGTACCCCCTCTTACCTTCTATTGTCTGTGTGTGTAGGTGATAAGCTGCAGTGGTTTCAGAGCCAGCTGGACTCTGAGAAGACAGAGTTCACCAAACAGGACGCCTGTCACATTATAGAGAGGTCAGTACCCGTGTCTATATTCACCAAACAGGACGCCTGTCACATAGAGAGGTCAGTACCCGTGTCTATATTCACCAAACAGGACGCCTGTCACATAGAGAGGTCAGTACCCGTGTCTATATTCACCAAACAGGATGCCTGTCACGTAGAGAGGTCAGTACCCGTGTCTATATTCACCAAACAGGACGCCTGTCACATAGAGAGGTCAGTACCCGTGTCTATATTCACCAAACAGGACGCCTGTCACGTAGAGAGGTCAGTACCCGTGTCTATATTCACCAAACAGGACGCCTGTCACACCACAGAGAGGTCAGTACCCGTGTCTATATTCACCAAACAGGACGCCTGTCACATCACAGAGAGGTCAGTACCCGTGTCTATATTCACCAAACAGGACGCCTGTCACATAGAGAGGTCAGTACCCGTGTCTATATTCACCAAACAGGATGCCTGTCACGTAGAGAGGTCAGTACCCGTGTCTATATTCACCAAACAGGACGCCTGTCACGTAGAGAGGTCAGTACCCGTGTCTATATTCACCAAACAGGACGCCTGTCACATCACAGAGAGGTCAGTACCCGTGTCTATATTCACCAAACAGGACGCCTGTCACATCACAGAGAGGTCAGTACCCGTGTCTATATTCACCAAACAGGATGCCTGTCACACAGAGAGGTCAGTACCCGTGTCTATATTCACCAAACAGGATGCCTGTCACATCACAGAGAGGTCAGTACCCGTGTCTATATTCACCAAACAGGACGCCTGTCACGTAGAGAGGTCAGTACCCGTGTCTATATTCACCAAATGGGGCGCCTGGCACATCACAGAGAGGTCAGTACCCGTGTCTATATTCACCAAACAGGACGCCTGTCACATAGAGAGGTCAGTACCCGTGTCTATATTCATCACAGAGAGGTCAGTACCCGTGTCTATATTCATCACAGAGAGGTCAGTACCCGTGTCTATATTCATCACAGAGAGGTCAGTACCCGTGTCTATATTCATCACAGAGAGGTCAGTACCCGTGTCTATATTCATCACAGAGAGGTCAGTACCCGTGTCTATATTCATGTGTGTGTGGTTTTCTTTTTCTCCTTGATTTCCAAAAAACTGTTGCTTTCTCTCTGTGTGTGTTATAATGGTTTTGACTTGAGGTTATTGTTTGTTAGGGGTGCCGGGGAGGTTGTGCGTAACAGAGAAAAGTTAGATTTCTCCTTGTGTTGGTGAGTTGGTCTCATTTGTCAGTCTAGACCAATAGAAATGACTTCTTTAAAAGTCAGTGTTGTCAAATGCACTTTGCATAAACATTGAAGTAAATACAGTTTTAATGTCACCTGCACAAGTACAGCAAAATGCTTTTCTTACCAGGTCTGAATCTGCTCGTCTGAACCTTTACTAAATTAGTATATATTACTGCACTGTTGGAGCTAGAAACACAAGCATCTGAATCTGCTCGTCTTAACCTTTACTAAATTAGTATATATTACTGCACTGTTGGAGCTAGAAACACAAGCATTTAGCTAGGTATTACCATACTGTTGGAGCTGGAAACACAAGCATTTAGCTAGGTATTACTATACTGTTGGAGCTAGAAACACAAGCATTTAGCTAGGTATTACTGCACTGTTGGAGCTAGAAACACAAGCATTTAGCTAGGTATTACCATACTGTTGGAGCTGGAAACACAAGCATTTAGCTAGGTATTACTATACTGTTGGAGCTGGGAACACAAGCATTTAGCTAGGTATTACTATACTGTTGGAGCTAGAAACACAAGCATTTAGCTAGGTACTACTATACTGTTGGAGCTAGAAACACAAGCATTTAGCTAGGTATTACCATACTGTTGGAGCTGGAAACACAAGCATTTAGCTAGGTATTACTATACTGTTGGAGCTGGAAACACAAGCATTTAGCTAGGTATTACTATACTGTTGGAGCTAGAAACACAAGCATTTAGCTAGGTATTACTATACTGTTGGAGCTAGAAACACAAGCATTTAGCTAGGTACTACTATACTGTTGGAGCTGGGAACACAAGCATTTAGCTAGGTATTACTATACTGTTGGAGCTAGAAACACAAGCATTTAGCTAGGTATTACTATACTGTTGGAGCTGGAAACACAAGCATTTAGCTAGGTATTACTATACTGTTGGAGCTGGGAACACAAGCATTTAGCTAGGTATTACTATACTGTTGGAGCTAGAAACACAAGCATTTAGCTAGGTACTACTATACTGTTGGAGCTAGAAACACAAGCATTTAGCTAGGTATTACCATACTGTTGGAGCTGGAAACACAAGCATTTAGCTAGGTATTACTATACTGTTGGAGCTGGAAACACAAGCATTTAGCTAGGTATTACTATACTGTTGGAGCTAGAAACACAAGCATTTAGCTAGGTATTACTATACTGTTGGAGCTAGAAACACAAGCATTTAGCTAGGTACTACTATACTGTTGGAGCTGGGAACACAAGCATTTAGCTAGGTATTACTATACTGTTGGAGCTAGAAACACAAGCATTTAGCTAGGTATTACTATACTGTTGGAGCTGGAAACACAAGCATTTAGCTAGGTATTACTATACTGTTGGAGCTAGAAACACAAGCATTTAGCTAGGTATTACTATACTGTTGGAGCTGGGAACACAAGCATTTAGCTAGGTATTACTATACTGTTGGAGCTAGAAACACAAGCAGTTAGCTAGGTAATGCTCTGTTCAGCTGTCGTGGGACTAGGGCAAAGCAGTTAGCTAGGTAATGCTCTGTTCAGCTGTCGTGGGACTAGGGCAAAGCAGTTAGCTAGGTAATGCTCTGTTCAGCTGTCGTGGGACTAGGGCAAAGCAGTTAGCTAGGTAATGCTCTGTTCTGCTGTCGTGGGACTAGGGCAAAGCAGTTAGCTAGGTAATGCTCTGTTCAGCTGTCGTGGGACTAGGGCAAAGCAGTTAGCTAGGTAATGCTCTGTTCAGCTGTAGTGGGACTAGGGCAAAGCAGTTAGCTAGGTAATGCTCTGTTCAGCTGTCGTGGGACTAGGGCAAAGCAGTTAGCTAGGTAATGCTCTGTTCAGCTGTCGTGGGACTAGGGCAAAGCAGTTAGCTAGGTAATGCTCTGTTCTGCTGTCGTGGGACTAGGGCAAAGCAGTTAGCTAGGTAATGCTCTGTTCAGCTGTCGTGGGACTAGGGCAAAGCAGTTAGCTAGGTAATGCTCTGTTCAGCTGTCGTGGGACTAGGGCAAAGCAGTTAGCTAGGTAATGCTCTGTTCAGCTGTCGTGGGACTAGGGCAAAGCAGTTAGCTAGGTAATGCTCTGTTCAGCTGTCGTGGGACTAGGGCAAAGCAGTTAGCTAGGTAATGCTCTGTTCAGCTGTCGTGGGACTAGGGCAAAGCAGTTAGCTAGGTAATGCTCTGTTCAGCTGTCGTGGGACTAGGGCAAAGCAGTTAGCTAGGTAATGCTCTGTTCAGCTGTCGGTTAGCAGCCTAGCTGCTTGGAGAAGGAGGTGTTTCCTGTTCCCTTGAGGGACTAGGGCCTAGCTGCTTGGAGAAGGAGGTGTTTCCTGGTCCCTTGAGGGACTAGGGCCTAGCTGCTTGGAGAAGGAGGTGTTTCCTGGTCCCTTGAGGGACTAGGGCCTAGCTGCTTGGAGAAGGAGGTGTTTCCTGGTCCCTTGAGGGACTAGGGCCTAGCTGCTTGGAGAAGGAGGTGTTTCCTGGTCCCTTGAGGGACTAGGGCCTAGCTGCTTGGAGAAGGAGGTGTTTCCTGGTCCCTTGAGGGACTAGGGCCTAGCTGCTTGGAGAAGGAGGTGTTTCCTGGTCCCTTGAGGGACTAGGGCCTAGCTGCTTGGAGAAGGAGGTGTTTCCTGGTCCCTTGAGGGACTAGGGCCTAGCTGCTTGGAGAAGGAGGTGTTTCCTGGTCCCTTGAGGGACTAGGGCCTAGCTGCTTGGAGAAGGAGGTGTTTCCTGGTCCCTTGAGGGACTAGGGCCTAGCTGCTTGGAGAAGGAGGTGTTTCCTGGTCCCTTGAGGGACTAGGGCCTAGCTGCTTGGAGAAGGAGGTGTTTCCTGGTCCCTTGAGGGACTAGGGCCTAGCTGCTTGGAGAAGGAGGTGTTTCCTGGTCCCTTGAGGGACTAGGGCCTAGCTGCTTGGAGAAGGAGGTGTTTCCTGGTCCCTTGAGGGACTAGGGCCTAGCTGCTTGGAGAAGGAGGTGTTTCCTGGTCCCTTGAGGGACTAGGGCCTAGCTGCTTGGAGAAGGAGGTGTTTCCTGGTCCCTTGAGGGACTAGGGCCTAGCTGCTTGGAGAAGGAGGTGTTTCCTGGTCCCTTGAGGGACTAGGGCCTAGCTGCTTGGAGAAGGAGGTGTTTCCTGGTCCCTTGAGGGACTAGGGCCTAGCTGCTTGGAGAAGGAGGTGTTTCCTGGTCCCTTGAGGGACTAGGGCCTAGCTGCTTGGAGAAGGAGGTGTTTCCTGGTCCCTTGAGGGACTAGGGCCTAGCTGCTTGGAGAAGGAGGTGTTTCCTGGTCCCTTGAGGGACATGCAGACAGGGAAATTTTTGGATATTTGTTTTGTACATGTGATTGGTGGATCCAAATAGTGTTTAAAATGCGTGTGTGTTTATGTGTGTGTAGGTACCTGCAGAGGTTTGACGGGGAGTTGGACCAGATAGAGCTGGTGAACGGGATCAAAGGTCGTCAGGGTCGTCTCCATGGCAGCAGGGAGACCGTCATCAAACAGACTGTAGAGAGAGAGACCGCTTTGTACCATGGCAACGGCTTCGGTCAGTCTCTCATACACACACACAAAATGATACACACACACACGGTGATACACACACACAGAACCCTGACAGTGTGTTCCTCTCTCCTCAGAGATTCCAGACATCATTAACTCTAAACATCTCAAGACCTTCAGGTGAGACGACCAATGACAACCCAACTCTGGCTAGAGCAGGAATCTGATTGGTTTGTGTCAGTAGAGCTGTGATCTGATTGGTTGTTGTTAGTAGAGCTGTGATGATTCATGAAAAACAGCTCTATTCGTTACATTTACCTCTGAAACATTCTCTCAGCTGATTGGTTGATTCTGTTGTGGTTCGTTCCTTGTTCCTTGTCAATCATTGGCTCATTTGTGAAATTAGCGTTCAGACAATATCTTTAAAAAACCTTTAATTGCACCTGCAATTGCAGACAGAAGTTGACAACGGGAACATAGCAACCATGTTTCCAGAGTAATTTCTGCAAAATAGAAAAGGGTTTGAGTTGTTTTATTATTCCTGCAGTCATATATCTTAGTGATGTCACTGCCTACGTCATTACCTTCTACTCATGAGACCAAGCCCATGCCACCGCAGCTTATACAAACAGTCGTTTCAGTGTTATCTAAAGGCTCAGCAGGAAATGTCCCCAAGTTGATTTATAGTGGAGTGTCTGACTAGTCTCTCATCTCTTACACTGCAGAGTTCTGTCACACAGTCACACGTCTCTCAGACCGTTTTCTTTATAAGAGGCAGAGACTAGAAATAAACTGTGGAACAATATTAAACCTTTTATCATGAATATATATATTGTTAATCTGTAGTCCAGGACCCTATAAATGTAGTGGGGGAGGGGTCTTATAGCCCCTCCCCTTCTATTAATACAACATAATCAATTATTATAATACATCAATCATTTGGTACAGCCCCTATCATGACCCCTAGGTGAACCCGACAGTTCCATGGTTCTGAGCTGTGATTGGATGATTCCATGGTTCTGATCTGTGATTGGTTGGTTTCAGGGAGTGGAGCGGCGATCTAAAGAAGCTTCCCAACATCAAGATGAGGAAGTTCTCTTCCCGAGGGACGGGCAGAACAGGAGGAGGAGAGGAGGAGGAGGGGACCGCTGCAGGAGAGGAGGAGGAGGAGACCGCTGCTGGAGAGGAGGAGGAGGGGACCGCTGCAGGAGAGGAGGAGGAGGCCTTAATGAAGGACTCAGATTCAGACGCCCAGGAAGATGCCCCATAATGCTTTGCATGTTAGAACTCTGGGGATGTCAGCCATCCTACCTGACTGGGGTTAAGACAACCTGTTTGTGTGTGTGTGTGTGTGTGTGTGTGTGTGTGTGTGTGTGTCCCAATACAGACATCTAATAAACCTAAATACAGACCGATACTGTTGTTCTGTTTCATTGAAGAGACTCTTTAAACATAGAAATTAGAGTGTGTCCGTTGCTGTGTTCAAGGCAACTTGGAACTAGGAAACTCTGAAATGTTCAACCTGGAAACCCTTTATAGAAAGATGAGATCAGAGGATCAATAGGAAGCTCTACGCAAAATAAAAGTAAGCACATCTTTACTCTGCGGTTCTGAGTTGTCTTGAACATGGCTAGTCAGTAACTCCACTATACGGGTTGTACCCAGTCAGGTTGTATCCAGTCAGTTTCATTGTGTCAGTAACTCCACTATACGGGTTGTATCCAGTCAGGTTGTATCCAGTCAGGTTGTACCCAGTCAGGTTGTACCCAGTCAGGTTGTATCCAGTCAGGTTGTATCCAGTCAGGTTGTACCCAGTCAGGTTGTACCCAGTCAGGTTGTATCCAGTCAGGTTGTACCCAGTCAGGTTGTACCCAGTCAGGTTGTATCCAGTCAGGTTGTATCCAGTCAGGTTGTACCCAGTCAGGTTGTACCCAGTCAGGTTGTATCCAGTCAGGTTGTATCCAGTCAGTTTCATTGTGTCAGTAACTCCACTATACGGGTTGTACCCAGTCAGGTTGTATCCAGTCAGTTTCATTGTGTCAGTAACTCCACTATACGGGTTGTAGCCAGTCAGGTTGTATCCAGTCAGGTTGTACCCAGTCAGTTTCATTGTGTCAGTAACTCCACTATACGGGTTTTATCCAGTCAGGTTGTATCCAGTCAGGTTGTATCCAGTCAGGTTGTACCCAGTCAGGTTGTACCCAGTCAGGTTGTACCCAGTCAGGTTGTATCTAGTCAGGTTGTATCCAGTCAGTTTCATTGTGTCAGTAACTCCACTATACGGGTTGTACCCAGTCAGGTTGTATCCAGTCAGTTTCATTGTGTCAGTAACTCCACTATACGGGTTGTAGCCAGTCAGGTTGTATCCAGTCAGGTTGTACCCAGTCAGTTTCATTGTGTCAGTAACTCCACTATACGGGTTGTAGCCAGTCAGGTTGTACCCAGTCAGGTTGTACCCAGTCAGGTTGTATCCAGTCAGGTTGTACCCAGTCAGGTTGTATCCAGTCAGGTTGTATCCAGTCAGGTTGTACCCAGTCAGGTTGTATCCAGTCAGGTTGTACCCAGTCAGGTTGTATCCAGTCAGGTTGTACCCAGTCAGGTTGTATCCAGGTTGTACCCAGTCAGGTTGTACCCAGTCAGGTTGTATCCAGTCAGGTTGTACCCAGTCAGGTTGTATCCAGGTTGTACCCAGTCAGGTTGTACCCAGTCAGGTTGTATCCAGTCAGGTTGTACCCAGTCAGGTTGTACCCAGTCAGGTTGTATCCAGTCAGGTTGTATCCAGTCAGGTTGTATCCAGTCAGGTTGTATCCAGTCAGTTTCATTGTGTCAGTAACTCCACTATACAGGTTGTACCCAGTCAGGTTGTATCCAGTCAGGTTGTACCCAGTCAGGTTGTATCCAGTCAGGTTGTATCCAGTCAGTTTCATTGTGTCAGTAACTCCACTATACGGGTTGTACCCAGTCAGGTTGTATCCAGTCAGGTTGTACCCAGTCAGGTTGTATCCAGTCAGGTTGTACCCAGTCAGGTTGTATCCAGTCAGTTTCATTGTGTCAGTAACTCCACTATACGGGTTGTACCCAGTCAGGTTGTATCCAGTCAGGTTGTATCCAGTCAGGTTGTACCCAGTCAGGTTGTACCCAGTCAGGTTGTATCCAGTCAGGTTGTAGCCAGTCAGGTTGTATCCAGGTTGTACCCAGTCAGGTTGTACCCAGTCAGGTTGTATCCAGTCAGGTTGTACCCAGTCAGGTTGTATCCAGTCAGGTTGTACCCAGGTTGTATCCAGTCAGGTTGTACCCAGTCAGGTTGTATCCAGTCAGGTTGTATCCAGTCAGGTTGTATCCAGTCAGGTTGTATCCAGTCAGTTTCATTGTGTCAGTAACTCCACTATAAAGGTTGTACCCAGTCAGGTTGTATTCAGTCAGGTTGTATCCAGTCAGGTTGTATCCAGTCAGGTTGTATCCAGTCAGGTTGTATCCAGTCAGTTTCATTGTGTCAGTAACTCCACTATAAAGGTTGTACCCAGTCAGGTTGTATCCAGTCAGGTTGTATCCAGTCAGGTTGTACCCAGTCAGGTTGTACCCAGTCAGGTTGTATCCAGTCAGGTTGTATCCAGTCAGTTTCATTGTGTCAGTAACTCCACTGTAAAGGTTGTAGCCTTCTGAAAGTATTCAGACCCGTGTGAAGTTGCTGGATGTTGGCGAGACCTGGAACGCGCCGTCTTACCCATCGATCCAGAGCATCCCAAACAGTGGATGATGTGTCTGGTGAGGATGCAGGTCATGAAAGAACTGGGACATTTTCAGTTTCCAGGAATTTAGTCCAGAACCTTGTGACACGGGGCCATGCATTATCATGCTGAAACATGAGGTGATGAATGGCACGACAATGGACCTCAGAATCTCGCCACGGTATCTCTGATCGATAAAATGCAATTGTGTTCGTTTATCCATAGCTTATGTCTGCCCATAACCCCACTGCCACCATGGGGCACTCTGTTCACAACGTTGACATTGGCAAACCACTCACGCACACGACGCCATACACCTGGTCTGAGGTTGTGAGGCCGGTTGGACGTACTGCCAAATTCTCTAAAACAACGTTGGAGATGGCTTATGGTAGAGAAATGAACATGCAATTATTTGCTGGACATTCCTGCACGTTCCCTCAAAACTTGAGACATCTGTGGCATTGTGTTGTGTTACAAAACCACATTTTAGAGTGACCTTTTATTGTCCCCAGCACAAGGTGCACTTGTGTAATAATCACGCTGTTTAATCAGCTTATTGATATGCTACACCTGTCAGGTGGATGGATTATCTTGGCAAAAGAGAAATGCTCACCAACAGGGATGTAAACACATTAGTGCACAACATTTGAGAGAAACACGTTTTTTGTGCGTGTGGAACATTTCTGGGATATTTTAGTTCAGCTCCTGAAACATGGGACCAACACTTTACACGTTGTGTTTATATTGTAGTTCAGCTCCTGAAACATGGGACCAACACTTTACACGTTGTGTTTATATTGTAGTTCAGCTCCTGAAACATGGGACCAACACTTTACACGTTGTGTTTATATTGTAGTTCAGCTCCTGAAACATGGGACCAACACTTTACACGTTGTGTTTATATTGTAGTTCAGCTCCTGAAACATGGGACCAACACTTTACACGTTGTGTTTATATTGTAGTTCAGCTCCTGAAACATGGGACCAACACTTTACACGTTGTGTTTATATTTTAGTTCAGTATAGAATAGGTTATTTTTGGTTGTAATGGTGACTTCTAGAGACAGGCAGGCAGGCAGACAAACAGGCAGGCAGACAGAGACCTCTTCAGATAGACTTGTAGACATCATAGTGACAGACAGCTCTTCAGATAGACTTCTAGACGTCATAGTGACAGACAGACAGCTCTTCAGATAGACTTCTAGACGTCATAGTGACAGACAGACAGCTCTTCAGATAGACTTCTAGTCTAGACGTCATAGTGACAGACAGACAGCTCTTCAGATAGACTTCTAGACGTCATAGTGACAGACAGACAGCTCTTCAGATAGACTTCTAGTCTAGACGTCATAGTGACAGACAGACAGCTCTTCAGATAGACTTCTAGACGTCATAGTGACAGACAGACAGCTCTTCAGATAGACTTCTAGACGTCATAGTGACAGACAGACAGCTCTTCAGATAGACTTCTAGACGTCATAGTAACAGACAGACAGCTCTTCAGATAGACTTCTAGACGTCATAGTGACAGACAGCTCTTCAGATAGACTTCTAGACGTCATAGTGACAGACAGACAGCTCTTCAGATAGACTTCTAGACGTCATAGTGACAGACAGACAGCTCTTCAGATAGACTTCTAGACGTCATAGTAACAGACAGACAGCTCTTCAGATAGACTTCTAGACGTCATAGTGACAGACAGACAGCTCTTCAGATAGACTTCTAGACGTCATAGTGACAGACAGACAGCTCTTCAGATAGACTTCTAGACGTCATAGTGACAGACAGACAGACAGACAGCTCTTCAGATAGACATCATAGTGACAGGCAGACAGACAGACAGCTCTTCAGATAGACTTCTAGACGTCATAGTGACAGACAGACAGCTCTTCAGATAGACTTCTAGACGTCATAGTAACAGACAGACAGCTCTTCAGATAGACTTCTAGACGTCATAGTGACAGACAGACAGCTCTTCAGATAGACTTCTAGTCTAGACGTCATAGTGACAGACAGACAGCTCTTCAGATAGACTTCTAGACGTCATAGTGACAGACAGACAGCTCTTCAGATAGACTTCTAGACGTCATAGTGACAGACAGACAGCTCTTCAGATAGACTTCTAGTCGTCATAGTGACAGACCGGGACCTTTAATACCACAGTTCTATCCTGTCCAGCAGAGAGAGAGTAAACACTAGCATAAATAAATATGCTCTATGACTCTAACCCTCCTCCTGGAGAGTTGCAAGGTGTGCAGGGTTTTGTTCCAGCCCTTGAACACTTGGTTCTACGCATCAGCTACTCCTCAGGCTGTTTATATTGAATACTGAGAGAGTATAACAGATGCTCTGATTGGCTAATCTACAGCTGCTTCTATAACAGACGCTCTGATTGGCTAATCTACAGCTGCTTCTATAACAGACGCTCTTATTGGCTACGTCACATTATGACTCTTTGGTGTGCTGGGCTCTGATAGGCTATAGGGAGGGTGCATTACCAAGAGCTGTGTGTGTGTGTTGTGTGAGTGTGTGTGTGTGTGTGTCAGACGGGGTTTTCCTCCGAGAGGTCAGAGTCCATCTGGATAACCTCGGGGGCGGGGCCTATTGGGACTTCCACGGCCTCAGGGTGATTCCCATTGGCCAGCACGGCGTTGGTGGGCGGCGGCTTCTCGGGGCAGTTCTGCACAGTGATGATGCGATTGAAGGCTTTGAGTCGTCTCCATAGCAACCAGTACACTTTACACTGGACGTACATGAACACCAGTCCGCCTGACATGCCTATCGCCACGATGACTAGCTTCATCCAGAACGGCCACTCCAACACACCTAGAGAGAGAGAGAGAGGTGTAGAGGTAGAGAGAGAGAGGAGTAGAGAGAGAGAGAGGTGTAGAGGTAGAGAGAGAGAGGTAGAGAGAGAGGTGTAGAGGTAGAGAGAGAGAGGGGTGTAAAGGTAGAGAGAGAGGTGTAAAGGTAGAGAGAGAGAGCAAGAAGTAGAGAGAGGTGTAGAGGTAGAGAGAGAGAGAGAGGTATGTAAAGGTAGAGAGAGAGAGCGAGAGAGGTAGAGGGAGAGAGAGGTGTAGAGGTAGAGCGAGAGAGAGAGGTGTAGAGGTAGAGAGAGAGTGAGAGAGAGAGAGAGGGGTATAGAGGTAGAAAGAGAGAGAGGTAGAGAGAGAGACAGACAGAGGTAGAGAGAGAGAGACAGACAGAGAGAGGTAGAGAGAGAGACAGACAGAGAGAGGTAGAGAGAGACACACAGACATATACATACACAGGTTAGTTATGTCTACCCAGGGGGAAACAGAGAGATTGTGTGTGTCTGTGTTTGATACCAGAGGCCTCCTTACCCTCAGCAGTGTAGTACTTCATCACTGATATTCTCCACATGTCGTCTGAAAACACAGTAATGTTACTATATTCTCCTCTCATCTGAAAACACAGTAATGTTACTATATTCTCCTGTAAACACAGTAATGTTACTATATTCTCCTGAAACCACAGTAATGTTACTATATTCTCCTGAAAACACAGTAATGTTACTATATTCTCCTGTCATCTGAAAACACAGTAATGTTACTATATTCTCCTGAAAACACAGTAATGTTACTATATTCTCCTGTCATCTGAAACCACAGTAATGTTACTATATTCTCCTGTCATCTGAAAACACAGTAATGTTACTATATTCTCCTGTCATCTGAAAACACAGTAATGTTACTATATTCTCATCTGAAAACACAGTAATGTTACTATATTCTCCTGTAAACACAGTAATGTTACTATATTCTCCTGTAAACACAGTAATGTTACTATATTCTCATCTGAAACCACAGTAATGTTACTATATTCTCCTGTAAACACAGTAATGTTACTATATTCTCATCTGAAAACACAGTAATGTTACTATATTGTCCTGTAAACACAGTAATGTTACTATATTCTCCTGTCATCTGAAAACACAGTAATGTTACTATATTCTCCTGTAAACACAGTAATGTTACTATATTCTCATCTGTAAACACAGTAATGTTACTATATTGTCCTGTAAACACAGTAATGTTACTATATTCTCCTGTCATCTGAAAACACAGTAATGTTACTATATTCTCCTGAAAACACAGTAATGTTACTATATTCTCCTGTCATCTGAAAACACAGTAATGTTACTATATTCTCCTGTAAACACAGTAATGTTACTATATTCTCCTGTAAACACAGTAATGTTACTATATTCTCCTGAAAACACAGTAATGTTACTATATTCTCCTGTAAACACAGTAATGTGTGTAATGTGACGTCATTTCCGGTCACAACTTGCAGGCTTGTTTTCGAGTTGCTGTGCGTTTTGTTGCCAACCTGTTTTGCTACCTGACAACTTTACGGTTTTCACTTTTTAATTACCGTTCACATATTTATTAATTTTTTCCTCAACTTTTTCACTCTGGACGCTTTATCTGGACACGATTCGTCAGGACCTCCAACAGCCGAAGCTAAGTAGTAACATTAACATGATGCCTTCTAATTGCAGTCGCTGTACTCGCCTTACGGCGAGGATAGCTGTGCTGTAAGCCCAGCTTCAGACGCAATCGTTAGGCAAGGGTAATTTCAGTGTAGGAAAGGATGAAACAGCGTCTGTGCCACCAGTAAGTACAGATAGTAGTGTAAATCCCCTGGCACAGTCCCCGCAGCCGGACAACTTTCTCACGGTTTCTGGAAGGAAATGCTGTAGGAACGCTCAACCGGTGTCGCTCATTCAGCCGACAGAAACTTTCAACAGAAACATTTACGATAGAAAATTTCAATTTACAAAAAAAAAAATGATGTTTTCGTCTTTTGAGCTTCTAGTCATGAAGCCTACTCTATGCAGCCTACTCAATCACTTTTTATAGCTACTGTTTACAGGCCTCCTGGGCCATATACAGCGTTTCTCACTGAGTTCCCTGAATTCCTATCGGACCTTGTAGTCATAGCAGATAATATTCTAATCTTTGGTGACTTTAATATTCACATGGAAAAGTCCACAGACCCACTCCAAAAGGCTTTCGGAGCCATCATCGACTCAGTGGGTTTTGTCCAACATGTCTCTGGACCCACTCACTGCCACAGTCATACGCTGGACCTAGTTTTGTCCCATGGAATAAATGTGGTGGATCTTAATGTTTTTCCTCATAATCCTGGACTATCGGACCACCATTTTATTACGTTTGCAATTGCATCAAATAATCTGCTCAGACCCCAACCAAGGAATATCAAAAGTCGTGCTATAAATTCACAGACAACACAAAGATTCCTTGATGCCCTTCCAGACTCCCTCTGCCTACCCAAGGACGCCAGAGGACAAAAATCAGTTAACCACCTAACTGAGGAACTCAATTTAACCTTGCGCAATACCCTAGATGCAGTTGCACCCCTAAAAACTAAAAAAAATTCTCATAAGAAACTAGCTCCCTGGTACACAGAAAATACCCGAGCTCTGAAGCAAGCTTCCAGAAAATTGGAACGGAAATGGCGCCACACCAAACTGGAAGTCTTCCGACTAGCTTGGAAAGACAGTACCGTGCAGTACCGTAGAGCCCTTACTGCTGCTCGATCATCCTATTTTTCTAACTTGAGGAAAATAAGAACAATCCGAAATTCCTTTTTGATACTGTCGCAAAGCTAACTAAAAAGCAGCATTCCCCAAGAGAGGATGACTTTCACTTTAGCAGTGATAAATTCATGAACTTCTTTGAGGAAAAGATTATGATTATTAGAAAGCAAATTACGGACTCCTCTTTAAACCTGCGTATTCCTCCAAACCTCAGTTGTCCTGAGTCTGCACAACTCTGCCAGGACCTAGGATCAAGAGAGACGCTCAAGTGTTTTAGTACTATATCTCTTGACACAATGATGAAAATAATCATGGCCTCTAAACCTTCAAGCTGCATACTGGACCCTATTCCAACTAAACTACTGAAAGAGCTGCTTCCTGTGCTTGGCCCTCCTATGTTGAACATAATAAACGGCTCTCTATCCACCAGATGTGTACCAAACTCACTAAAAGTGGCAGTAATAAAGCCTCTCTTGAAAAAGCCAAACCTTGACCCAGAAAATATAAAAAACTATCGGCCTATATCGAATCTTCCATTCCTCTCAAAAATTTTAGAGAAGGCTGTTGCGCAGCAAATCACTGCCTTCCTGAAGACAAACAATGTATAGGAAATGCTTCAGTCTGGTTTTAGACCCCATCATAGCACTGAGACGGTACTTGTGAAGGTGGTAAATGACATTTTAATGGCATCGGACCGAGGCTCTGCATCTGTCCTCGTGCTCCTAGACCTTAGTGCTGCTTTTGATACCATCGATCACCACATTCTTTTGGAGAGATTGGAAACCCAAATTGGTCTACACAGACATGTTCTGGCCTGGTTTAGATCTTATCTGTCGGAAAGATATCAGTTTGTCTCTGTGAATGGTTTGTCCTCTGACAAATCAACTGTAAATTTCGGTGTTCCTCAAGGTTCCGTTTTAGGACCACTATTGTTTTCACTATATATTTTACCTCTTGGGGATGTTATTCGAAAACATAATGTAAACTTTCACTGCTATGCGGATGACACACAGCTGTACATTTCAATGAAACATGGTGAAGCCCCAAAATTGCCCTTGCTAGAAGCATGTGTTTCAGACATAAGGAAGTGGATGGCTGCAAACTTTCTACTATTAAACTCGGACAAAACAGAGATGCTTGTTCTAGGTCCCAAGAAACAAAGAGATCTTCTGTTGAATCTGACAATTAATCTTAATGGTTGTACAGTCGTCTCAAATAAAACTGTGAAGGACCTCGGCGTTACTCTGGACCCTGATCTCTCTTTTGAAGAACATATCAAGACCATTTCGAGGACAGCTTTTTTCCATCTACGTAACATTGCAAAAATCAGAAACTTTCTGTCCAAAAATGATGCAGAAAAATTAATCCATGCTTTTGTCACTTCTAGGTTAGACTACTGCAATGCTCTATTTTCCGGCTACCCGGATAAAGCACTAAATAAACTTCAGTTAGTGCTAAATACGGCTGCTAGAATCCTGACTAGAACCAAAAAATGTATCATATTACTCCAGTGCTAGCCTCTCTACACTGGCTTCCTGTCAAAGCAAGGGCTGATTTCAAGGTTTTACTGCTAACCTACAAAGCATTACATGGGCTTGCTCCTACCTATCTCTCTGATTTGGTCCTGCCGTACATACCTACACGTACGCTACGGTCACAAGACGCAGGCCTCCTAATTGTCCCTAGAATTTCTAAGCAAACAGCTGGAGGCAGGGCTTTCTCCTATAGAGCTCCATTTTTATGGAACGGTCTGCCTACCCATGTCAGAGACGCAAACTCGGTCTCAACCTTTAAGTCTTTACTGAAGACTCATCTCTTCAGTGGGTCATATGATTGAGTGTAGTCTGGCCCAGGAGTGGGAAGGTGAACGGAAAGGCTCTGGAGCAACGAACCGCCCTTGCTGTCTCTGCCTGGCCGGGTTCCCTCTTTCCACTGGGATTCTCTGCCTCTAACCCTATTACAGGGGCTGAGTCACTGGCTTGCTGGGGCTCTCTCATGCCGTCCCTGGAGGGGGTGCGTCACCTGAGTGGGTTGATTCACTGTTGTGGTCATCCTGGGTTGGCGCCCCCCCCTTGGGTTGTGCCGTGGCGGAGATCTTTGTGGGCTATACTCAGCCTTGTCTCAGGATGGTAAGTTGGTGGTTGAAGATATCCCTCTAGTGGTGTGGGGGCTGTGCTTTGGCAAAGTGGGTGGGGTTATATCCCTCCTGTTTGGCCCTGTCCGGGGGTGTCCTCAGATGGGGCCACAGTGTCTCCTGACCCCTCCTGTCTCAGCCTCCAGTATTTATGCTGCAGTAGTTTGTGTCGGGGGGCTGGGGTCAGTTTGTTATATCTGGAGTACTTCTCCTGTCCTATTCGGTGTCCTGTGTGAATCTAAGTGTGCGTTCTCTAATTCTCTCCTTCTCTCTTTCTTTCTCTCTCTCGGAGGACCTGAGCCCTAGGACCATGCCCCAGGACTACCTGACATGATGACTCCTTGCTGTCCCCAGTCCACCTGGCCATGCTGCTGTTCCAGTTTCAACTGACCTGAGCCCTAGGACCATGCCCCAGGACTACCTGACATGATGACTCCTTGCTGTCCCCAGTCCACCTGGCCATGCTGCTGCTCCAGTTTCAACTTCCACCTGACTGTGCTGCTGCTCCAGTTTCAACTGTTCTGCCTTATTATTATACGACCATGCTGGTCATTTATGAACATTTGAACATCTTGGCCATGTTCTGTTATAATCTCCACCCGGCACAGCCAGAAGAGGACTGGCCACCCCACATAGCCTGGTTCCTCTCTAGGTTTCTTCCTAGGTATTGGCCTTTCTAGGGAGGTTTTCCTAGCCACCGTGCTTCTACACCTGCATTGCTTGCTGTTTGGGGTCTTAGGCTGGGTTTCTGTACAGCACTTTGAGATATCAGCTGATGTACGAAGGGCTATATAAATACATTTGATTTGATTTGATTTGATGTTACTATATTCTCCTGTAAACACAGTAATGTTACTATATTCTCATCTGAAAACACAGTAATGTTACTATATTCTCCTGTAAACACAGTAATGTTACTATATTCTCCTGAAAACACAGTAATGTTACTATATTCTCATCTGAAAACACAGTAATGTTACTATATTCTCATCTGAAACCACAGTAATGTTACTATATTCTCCTGAAAACACAGTAATGTTACTATATTCTCCTGTCATCTGAAAACACAGTAATGTTACTATATTCTCCTGTAAACACAGTAATGTTACTATATTCTCCTGTCATCTGAAAACACAGTAATGTTACTATATTCTCCTGTAAACACAGTAATGTTACTATATTCTCATCTGTAAACACAGTAATGTTACTATATTCTCCTGTAAACACAGTAATGTTACTATATTCCCCTGAAAACACAGTAATGTTACTATATTCTCCTCTCATCTGAAAACACAGTAATGTTACTATATTCTCATCTGTAAACACAGTAATGTTACTATATTCTCATCTGAAAACACAGTAATGTTACTATATTCTCCTGTCATCTGTAAACACAGTAATGTTACTATATTGTCCTGAAAACACAGTAATGTTACTATATTCTCATCTGTAAACACAGTAATGTTACTATATTCTCCTGTCATCTGTAAACACAGTAATGTTACTATATTGTCCTGAAAACACAGTAATGTTACTATATTCTCATCTGAAAACACAGTAATGTTACTATATTCTCATCTGAAAACACAGTAATGTTACTATATTCTCATCTGAAAACACAGTAATGTTACTATATTCTCATCTGTAAACACAGTAATGTTACTATATTCTCATCTGAAAACACAGTAATGTTACTATATTCTCCTGAAAACACAGTAATGTTACTATATTCTCCTGTAAACACAGTAATGTTACTATATTCTCCTGTAAACACAGTAATGTTACTATATTCTCCTGTCATCTGAAAACACAGTAATGTTACTATATTCTCCTGAAAACACAGTAATGTTACTATATTCTCATCTGAAAACACAGTAATGTTACTATATTCTCCTGTCATCTGAAAACACAGTAATGTTACTATATTCTCCTGTAAACACAGTAATGTTACTATATTCTCCTGTAAACACAGTAATGTTACTATATTCTCATCTGTAAACACAGTAATGTTACTATATTCTCCTGTCATCTGAAAACACAGTAATGTTACTATATTCTCCTCTCATCTGTAAACACAGTCATGTTACTATATTCTCCTGTCATCTGAAAACACAGTAATGTTACTATATTCTCATCTGAAAACACAGTAATGTTACTATATTCTCATCTGTAAACACAGTAATGTTACTATATTCTCATCTGAAAACACAGTAATGTTACTATATTCTCCTCATCTGAAAACACAGTAATGTTACTATATTCTCATCTGAAAACACAGTAATGTTACTATATTCTCATCTGAAAACACAGTAATGTTACTATATTCTCCTGAAAACACAGTAATGTTACTATATTCTCCTGTAAACACAGTAATGTTACTATATTCTCCTGAAAACACAGTAATGTTACTATATTCTCCTGTAAACACAGTAATGTTACTATATTCTCCTGTAAACACAGTAATGTTACTATATTCTCCTGTCATCTGAAAACACAGTAATGTTACTATATTCTCATCTCATCTGTAAACACAGTCATGTTACTATATTCTCCTGAAAACACAGTAATGTTACTATATTCTCCTGTCATCTGAAAACACAGTAATGTTACTATATTCTCCTGTCATCTGAAAACACAGTAATGTTACTATATTCTCCTGTCGTCTGAAACCACAGTAATGTTACTATATTCTCCTGTAAACACAGTAATGTTACTATATTCTCCTGTCGTCTGAAAACACAGTAATGTTACTATATTCTCCTGAAAACACAGTAATGTTACTATATTCTCATCTGAAAACACAGTAATGTTACTATATTCTCATCTGAAAACACAGTAATGTTACTATATTCTCCTGTAAACACAGTAATGTTACTATATTCTCATCTGAAAACACAGTAATGTTACTATATTCTCCTCTCATCTGTAAACACAGTAATGTTACTATATTCTCCTGAAAACACAGTAATGTTACTATATTCTCCTGTAAACACAGTAATGTTACTATATTCTCATCTGAAAACACAGTAATGTTACTATATTCTCCTGTAAACACAGTAATGTTACTATATTCTCCTGTAAACACAGTAATGTTACTATATTCTCCTGTAAACACAGTAATGTTACTATATTCTCCTGTCATCTGTAAACACAGTAATGTTACTATATTCTCCTGTAAACACAGTAATGTTACTATATTCTCCTGTCATCTGTAAACACAGTAATG
Source organism: Oncorhynchus kisutch (assembly GCF_002021735.2). Lineage (NCBI taxonomy): Eukaryota > Metazoa > Chordata > Actinopteri > Salmoniformes > Salmonidae > Oncorhynchus > Oncorhynchus kisutch. Next base: position 159,690 of record NW_022262664.1, on the reverse strand, counting down.
TTACTATATTCTCCTGTAAACACAGTAATGTTACTATATTCTCCTCTCATCTGTAAACACAGTAATGTTACTATATTCTCATCTGTAAACACAGTAATGTTACTATTCTCCTGTAAACACAGTAATGTTACTATATTCTCCTGAAAACACAGTAATGTTACTATATTCTCCTGTAAACACAGTAATGTTACTATATTCTCATCTGAAAACACAGTAATGTTACTATATTCTCATCTGTAAACACAGTAATGTTACTATATTCTCCTGTAAACACAGTAATGTTACTATATTCTCCTGTAAACACAGTAATGTTACTATATTCTCCTGTCATCTGAAAACACAGTAATGTTACTATATTCTCATCTGAAAACACAGTAATGTTACTATATTCTCCTGTAAACACAGTAATGTTACTATATTCTCCTGTAAACACAGTAATGTTACTATATTGTCCTGAAAACACAGTAATGTTACTATATTCTCCTCTCATCTGAAAACACAGTAATGTTACTATATTCTCATCTCATCTGTAAACACAGTAATGTTACTATATTCTCATCTCATCTGAAAACACAGTAATGTTACTATATTCTCCTGAAAACACAGTAATGTTACTATATTCTCCTGTCGTCTGAAAACACAGTAATGTTACTATATTCTCCTGTCATCTGAAAACACAGTAATGTTACTATATTCTCATCTGAAAACACAGTAATGTTACTATATTCTCCTGTCATCTGAAAACACAGTAATGTTACTATATTCTCATCTGAAAACACAGTAATGTTACTATATTCTCCTGTAAACACAGTAATGTTACTATATTCTCCTGAAAACACAGTAATGTTACTATATTCTCATCTGAAAACACAGTAATGTTACTATATTCTCCTGTAAACACAGTAATGTTACTATATTCTCCTGTCATCTGAAAACACAGTAATGTTACTATATTCTCCTGTAAACACAGTAATGTTACTATATTCTCATCTGAAAACACAGTAATGTTACTATATTCTCCTGTAAACACAGTAATGTTACTATATTCTCATCTGAAAACACAGTAATGTTACTATATTCTCCTGTAAACACAGTAATGTTACTATATTCTCCTGTAAACACAGTAATGTTACTATATTCTCCTGAAAACACAGTAATGTTACTATATTCTCATCTGAAAACACAGTAATGTTACTATATTCTCCTGTAAACACAGTAATGTTACTATATTCTCCTGTCATCTGAAAACACAGTAATGTTACTATATTCTCATCTGAAAACACAGTAATGTTACTATATTCTCCTGTAAACACAGTAATGTTACTATATTCTCCTGTCATCTGTAAACACAGTAATGTTACTATATTCTCCTGTAAACACAGTAATGTTACTATATTCTCCTGTAAACACAGTAATGTTACTATATTCTCCTGAAAACACAGTAATGTTACTATATTCTCCTGTCATCTGAAAACACAGTAATGTTACTATATTCTCCTGAAAACACAGTAATGTTACTATATTCTCATCTGAAAACACAGTAATGTTACTATATTCTCATCTGAAAACACAGTAATGTTACTATATTCTCCTGAAAACACAGTAATGTAAGAAGTTGGGTTAAGGTTGTATAGAGGTTGGGTTAAGGTTGTGGTTGTATAGGGGTTAGGTCAGGGTTGTATAGAGGTTGGGTTAAGGTTGTGGTTGTACAGAGGTTAGGTCAGGGTTGTATAGAGGTTGGGTTAAGGTTGTGGTTGTACAGAGGTTAGGTCAGGGTTGTATAGAGGTTGGGTCAGGGTTGTGGTTGCACAGAGGTTAGGTCAGGGTTGTATAAAGGTTGGGTTAAGGTTGTAATTGTACAGAGGTTAGGTCAGGGTTGTGGTTGTACAGAGGTTAGGTCAGGGTTGTGGTTGTACAGAAGTTAGGTCAGGGTTGTGGTTGTACAGAGGTTAGGTCAGGGTTGTGGTTGTACAGAGGTTAGGTCAGGGTTGTATAGAGGTTGGGTTAAGGTCAGGGTGGAGGTGCTGACCGGTGTTGCGTCCCAGGTTGATCTCGTGGAGGGTTCTGTTGACGAGGACGTATACGGACCAGAGAACACAACCAATGGCCACCAGGTGGAACATTAGGGAGCATAAGATCTTCCTCCTCTCATTGGTCGACATCTGGAGCTTCTCCCACTGAGGGAGAGAAAAGGTGAGAAAGAGTGTGTCATAGACAGGTATCTATGTATCTGAACCATCATGGTGTCTGACAGCATGGGCAGATCCACTGAGTCCCCTCATGGTGTCTCTGACAGCATGGGCAGCTCCACTGAGTCCCCTCATGGTGTCTGACAGCATGGGCAGCTCCACTGAGTCCCATCATGGTGTCTGACAGCATGACAGTTGGTGGTTGAAGATATCCCTCTAGTGGTGTGGGGGCTGTGCTTTGGCAAAGTGGGTGGGGTTATATCCTTCCTGTTTGGCCCTGTCCGGGGGTGTCCTCGGATGGGGCCACAGTGTCTCCTGACCCCTCCTGTCTCAGCCTCCAGTATTTATGCTGCAGTAGTTTATGTGTCGGGGGGCTGGTGGTCAGTTTGTTATATCTGGAGTACTTCTCCTGTCCTATTCGGTGTCCTGAGTGAATCTAAGTGTGCGTTCTCTAATTCTCTCCTTCTCTCTTTCTTTTTCTCTCTCGGAGGACCTGAGCCCTAGGACCATGCCCCAGGACTACCTGACATGATGACTCCTTGCTGTCCCCAGTCCACCTGGCCATGCTGCTGTTCCAGTTTCAACCGACCTGAGCCCTAGGACCATGCCCCAGGACTACCTGACATGATGACTCCTTGCTGTCCCCAGTCCACTTGGCCATGCTGCTGCTCCAGTTTCAACTTCCACCTGACTGTGCTGCTGCTCCAGTTTAAACTGTTCTGCCTTATTATTATTCGACCATGCTGGTCATTTATGAACATTTGAACATCTTAGCCATGTTCTGTTATAATCTCCACCCGGCACAGCCAGAAGAGGACTGGCCACCCCACATAGCCTGGTTCCTCTCTAGGTTTCTTCCTAGGTATTGGCCTTTCTAGGGAGTTTTTCCTAGCCACCGTGCTTCTACACCTGCATTGCTTGCTGTTTGGGGTTTTAGGCTGGGTTTCTGTACAGCACTTTGAGATATCAGCTGATGTACGAAGGGCTTTATAAATACATTTGATTTGATTTGATTTTGATTTGATGGGCAGCTCCACTGAGTCCCCTCATGGTGTCTGACAGCATGGGCAGCTCCACTGAGTCCCCTCATGGTGTCTCTGACAGCATGGGCAGCTCCACTGAGTCCCCTCATGGTGTCTGACAGCATGGGCAGCTCCACTGAGTCCCCTCATGGTGTCTGACAGCATGGGCAGCTCCACTGAGTCCCATCATGGTGTCTGACAGCATGGGCAGCTCCACTGAGTCCCCTCATGGTGTCTCTGACAGCATGGGCAGCTCCACTGAGTCCCCTCATGGTGTCTGACAGCATGGGCAGCTCCACTGAGTCCTCTCATGGTGTCTGACAGCATGGGCAGCTCCACTGAGTCCCCTCATGGTGTCTGACAGCATGGGCAGCTCCACTGAGTCCCCTCATGGTGTCTGACAGCATGGGCAGCTCCACTGAGTCCCCTCATGGTTTCTGACAGCATGGGCAGCTCCACTGAGTCCTCTCATGGTGTCTGACAGCATGGGCAGCTCCACTGAGTCCCCTCATGGTTTCTGACAGCATGGGCAGCTCCACTGAGTCCCCTCATGGTGTCTGACAGCATGGGCAGCTCCACTGAGTCCCATCATGGTGTCTGACAGCATGGGCAGCTCCACTGAGTCCCCTCATGGGCTCTGACAGCATGGGCAGCTCCACTGAGTCCCCTCATGGTGTCTGACAGCATGGGCAGCTCCACTGAGTCCCTTCATGGTGTCTCTGACAGCATGGGCAGCTCCACTGAGTCCCCTCATGGTGTCTCTGACAGCATGGGCAGCTCCACTGAGTCCCCTCATGGTCTCTGACAGCATGGGCAGCTCCACTGAGTCCCCTCATGGTGTCTCTGACAGCATGGGCAGCTCCACTGAGTCCCCTCATGGTGTCTCTGACAGCATGGGCAGCTCCACTGAGTCCCATCATGGTGTCTGTAACAGCATGGGCATCTCCACTGAGTCCCATCATGGTGTCTGACAGCATGGGCAGCTCCACTGAGTCCCATCATGGTGTCTGTAACAGCATGGGCATCTCCACTGAGTCCCATCATGGTGTCTGACAGCATGGGCAGCTCCACTGAGTCCCATCATGGTGTCTGTGTTGAGGTCAGATGTGTTGAGGTGTGTGTAGAGGTTAGATGTGTTGAGGTGTGTAGAGGTTAGATGTGTTGAGGTGTGTGTTGAGACAAGGCGTGCTGAGGTGTGTGTAGAGGTTAGATGTGTTGAGGTTAGATGTGTTGAGGTGTGTAGAGGTTAGATGTGTTGAGTTGTATAGAGGTTAGATGTGTTGAGGTGTGAGTAGAGGTCAGATGTGTTGAGGTGTGAGTAGAGGGTAGATGTGTTGAGACAAGGCGTGCTGAGGTGTGTGTAGAGGTTAGATGTGTTGAGGTGTGAGTAGAGGGTAGATGTGTTGAGACAAGGCGTGCTGAGGTGTGTGTAGAGGTTAGATGTGTTGAGGTGTGTGTAGAGGTTAGATGTGTTGAGGTGTGTGTAGAGGTTAGATGTGTTGAGGTGTGTGTAGAGGTTAGATGTGTTGAGGTCAGATGTGTGTAGAGGTTAGATGTGTTGAGGTGTGTGTAGAGGTTAGATGTGTTGAGACAAGGCGTGCTGAGGTGTGTGTAGAGGTTAGATGTGTTGAGGTATATAGAGGTTAGATGTGTTGAGGTTAGATGTGTTGAGGTGTATAGAGGTTAGATGTGTAGAGGTCAGATGTGTTGAGGTGTATAGAGGTTAGATGTGTTGAGGTTAGATGTGTAGAGGTCAGATGTGTTGAGGTGTATAGAGGTTAGATGTGTAGAGGTTAGATGTGTTGAGGTTAGATGTGTTGAGGTTAGATGTGTAGAGGTTAGATGTGTAGAGGTCAGATGTGTTGAGGTGTATAGAGGTCAGGTGTGTTGAGGTGTATAGAGGTCAGGTGTGTTGAGGTGTATAGAGGTTAGATGTGTTGAGGTCAGATGTGTTGAGGTGTATATACAGGTCAGGTGTGTTGAGGTCAGATGTGTTGAGGTGTATAGAGGTTAGATGTGTTGAGGTGTATACAGGTCAGGTGTGTTGAGGTCAGATGTGTTGAGGTGTATAGAGGTTAGATGTGTTGAGGTTAGATGTGTTGAGGTTAGATGTGTTGAGGTCAGATGTGTTGAGGTTAGATGTGTTGAGGTCAGATGTGTTGAGGTTAGATGTGTTGAGGTGTGTAGAGGTTAGATGTGTTGAGGTGTATAGAGGTCAGATGTGTTGAGGTTAGATGTGTTGAGGTCAGATGTGTTGAGGTGTATAGAGGTCAGATGTGTTGAGGTTAGATGTGTTGAGGTGTATAGAGGTCAGATGTGTTGAGGTGTATAGAGGTTAGATGTGTAGAGGTCAGATGTGTTTAGGTGTATAGAGGTCAGATGTGTTGAGGTCAGATGTGTTGAGGTTAGATGTGTTGAGGTGTATAGAGGTTAGATGTGTTGAGGTCAGATGTGTTGAGGTGTATATACAGGTCAGGTGTGTTGAGGTGGTTAGATGTGTTGAGGTCAGATGTGTTGAGGGGTATATACAGGTCAGGTGTGTTGAGGTCTCTGTACCTTACGTAGAGGTTTAAGGTGAGTCTCCATGATGAAGTTGTATTGGCACAGCTCACAGCAGTGTGTGTCTGATGACTTGATCCACTGGTTGAGACAGTCCTGGTGAACAAACCTCATGCTGCCTGTACAGCGGCACGGGGTTATCAACACACACTCCTCATCTCCTTCACAGTGGCAGATCCTACACACACACACACACACACACACAGAAACACAGAGATGAACACACACACGTGAACACACACACACACAGAGATGAACACATACACACAGAGATGAACACACACACACACAGAAACACACACACACACAGAAACACAGAGATGAACACACACACACACATTAATACACACACACAGAGATGAACACACACACACACACAGAGATGAACACACACACACAGAAACACACACACACACACAGAAACACAGAGATGAACACACACACACAGAAACACACACACACACACACAGAAACACACACACACAGAAACACAGAGATGAACACACACACACACATTAATACACACACACAGAGATGAACACACAACACACACAGAAACACAGAGATGAACAAACACACGTGAACACACACATACACACACACACACAGATGAACACACACACACATTAATACACACACACACAAACACACACAGAGATGAACACACACACAGATGAACACACACACGTGAACACACACACACACACACACAGAGATGAACACACACACACACATACAGATGAACACACACACGTGAACACACACACACAGAGATGAACACACACATACAGAGACACACGCACACAGAGATGAACAAACACACCTACCTGCAGACCTCTGGCTCGTCATCGGAGCAGCCTTCAGGGGCGTTGCAGCCCCCATATCTCCGTGGCGACGGCGCGGACATGTCTCCACCCACTGACCCGGTCTCCTGGTAATTCTTAGTGATCTGTTCCTCCCTCTCTCCATCCTCAGCCAATGATGAGCTACCGCCGGGGCTACGGAACTTAGACCCCGCCTCCTCCCTGCGCTGGGAGCTCCGCCTGCTCTCCTCCCCTCCTCCTCCTGATCGCCGGTTCTTCACTCCGGAACCGTTCTCCAGTGGAACCTCTTTCTCTTGGTTCTCCTTCCCCTCATCAGACCCTACAGACTGCAGCTCCATCCCCTCTCCCCCTCCCCTCTCCCTGCTACTCCCACTGCGGCGTCGGCCCCTCTTGGCTTTCTCCCTGCTCCAGCTTCTGGCCTCCCTCCCCGCCTCCCCGTCAGACGACGAATCAGATTCAGGAGGGGCGGCGCTACGATGGCGGGGGTGTTCCCCTCTCCTCTCCCTCCTCCTCCTCTCCCCTCTCCTCTCCCTCCTCCTCTCCCCCCTCTCTCCGATGCGGTCAGAGCTGCGGTCACTGCGGTCGTCACTGTGTTGGACCGGGTCATCTTGTGCGGTCGCTGGGGCATCGGGGGCGGAGCAGGAGTCTCTCTTCCTGTTTGGTTTCTTCTTCTTCCTGGTTTGGCCCTGCTGGGAGGAGCCTAACGCGGTCTGAGAGGAGCCTAATGCCGCGCCGCTCAGCTTCATCACTGCTGTGTCACAACCTTCCTCTACACGACCCAGTGGCACCGGCCTATACACACACACACACACGCACACACACAAAGAGAGACACAGGGAGACACACACACACACACACAAAGAGAGACACAGGGAGACACACACACTCGGGAAACAGACAGAGAGATGGAGAGATGAAAAGACAGTATGAGGGAAACTGTATCCCTGGGTAACAGTATCCCTGGGTAACAGTATCCCTGGGTAACACTATCCCTGGGTAACAGTATCCCTGGGTAACAGTATCCCTGGGTAACAGTATCACTGGGTAACACTATACCTGGGTACCAATATCCCTGGGTAACAGTATCCCTGCGTAACACAATACCTGGGTAACAGTATCCCTGGGTAACAGTATCCCTGGGTAACACTATACCTGGATAACAGTATCCCTGGGTAACACTATACCTGGGTAACACTATACCTGGGTAACACTATCCCTGGGTAACCCTATACCCGGGTAACACTATACCTGGTAGAGGAATCGCCCAGACCAGGCTGTTAGCTACCTTATGGGCCAGCTAGAGGAATCAACCAGACCAGGCTGTTAGCTACCTGATGGGTCAGCTAGAGGAATCAACCAGACCAGGCTGTTAGCTACCTGATGGGTCAGCTAGAAAGTACAAAGTACTAGAAAGTTCAAAGTACTACAGTGTTTTTTCATCTCCTCCTAGGTATTAATATCCAACCAGACCCAAGTTATTTCCTAGGTATTAATATCCAACCAGACCCAAGTCATCTCCTCCTAGGTATTAATATCCAACCAGACCCAAGTCATCTCCTAGATATTAATATCCAAACAGACCCAAGTAATCTCCTAGGTATTAATATCCAACCAGACCCAAGTCATCTCCTCCTAGGTATTAATATCCAACCAGACCCAAGTCATCTCCTAGGTATTCATATCCAACCAGACCCAAGTCATCTCCTAGGTATTCATATCCAACCAGACCCAAGTCATCTCCTAGATATAAATATCCAAACAGACCCAAGTCATCTCCTCCTAGGTATTAATATCCAACCAGACCCAAGTCATCTCCTAGATATAAATATCCAAACAGACCCAAGTCATCTCCTAGGTATTAATATCCAACCAGACCCAAGTCATCTCCTAGGTATTAATATCCAACCAGACCCAAGTCATCTCCTAGGTATTAATATCCAACCAGACCCAAGTCATCTCCTAGGTATTAATATCCAACCAGACCCAAGTCATCTCCTCCTAGGTATTCATATCCAACCAGACCCAAGTCATCTCCTAGATATTAATATCCAACCAGACCCAAGTCATCTCCTCCTAGATATAAATATCCAACCAGACCCAAGTCATCTCCTAGGTATTAATATCCAACCAGACCCAAGTCATCTCCTCCTAGATATTAATATCCAACCAGACCCAAGTCATCTCCTAGGTATTAATATCCAACCAGACCGAAGTCATCTCCTCCTAGGTATTAATATCCAACCAGACCCAAGTCATCTCCTAGATATTAATATCCAACCAGACCCAAGTCATCTCCTAGGTATTAATATCCAACCAGACCCAAGTCATCTCCTCCTAGGTATTAATATCCAAGCAGACCCAAGTCATCTCCTAGGTATTAATATCCAACCAGACCCAAGTCATCTCCTAGGTATTAATATCCAACCAGACCCAAGTCATCTCCTCCTAGATATTAATATCCAACCAGACCCAAGTCATCTCCTCCTAGGTATTAATATCCAACCAGACCCAAGTCATCTCCTAGGTATTAATATCCAACCAGACCCAAGTCATCTCCTAGGTATTCATATCCAACCAGACCCAAGTCATCTCCTAGGTATTCATATCCAACCAGACCCAAGTCATCTCCTAGGTATTAATATCCAACCAGACCCAAGTCATCTCCTCCTAGATATTAATATCCAACCAGACCCAAGTCATCTCCTCCTAGGTATTAATATCCAACCAGACCCAAGTCATCTCCTAGGTATTAATATCCAACCAGACCCAAGTCATCTCCTAGGTATTCATATCCAACCAGACCCAAGTCATCTCCTCCTAGGTATTAATATCCAACCAGACCCAAGTCATCTCCTAGGTATTATTCCTGTTGATACACTCCAATCCTCTCCACTTAAATTGATAAATCATCTTTTAGCAGCAGCAAGGAAATGTGTAACAAAATGCTGGAAAAATGAACATACACCTTCAAAAGATATGTGATTAGGTCTATGTGGGGAACTGACATGGAGAGAATTACATCAATCCTGCAACATAGACAACACCTATAAGTGTGAAGGTGTCTGGTCAGAGTTCCGGACATATCGTACGGGTCTTACCCTGTCATTAGGTCTATGTGGGGAACTGACATGGAGAGAATTACATCAATCTTGCAACATAGACAACACCTATAAGTGTGAAGGTGTCTGGTCAGAGTTCCTGACATATCGTACGGGTCTTACCCTGTCATTAGGTCTACGTGGGGAACTGACATGGAGAGAATTACATCAATCTTGCAACATAGACAACACCTATAAGTGTGAAGGTGTCTGGTCAGAGTTCCTGACATATCGTACGGGTCTTACCCTGTCATTAGGTCTACGTGGGGAACTGACATGGAGAGAATTACATCAATCCTGCAACATAGACAACACCTATAAGTGTGAAGGTGTCTGGTCAGAGTTCCTGACATATCGTACGGGTCTTACCCTGTCATTAGGTCTATGTGGGGAACTGACATGGAGAGAATTACATCAATCCTGCAACATAGACAACACCTATAAGTGTGAAGGTGTCTGGTCAGAGTTCCTGACATATCGTACGGGTCTTACCCTGTCATTAGGTCTATGTGGGGAACTGACATGGAGAGAATTACATCAATCCTGCAACATAGACAACACCTATAAGTGTGAAGGTGTCTGGTCAGAGTTCCTGACATATCGTACGGGTCTTACCCTGTCATTAGGTCTACGTGGGGAACTGACATGGAGAGAATTACATCAATCCTGCAACATAGACAACACCTATAAGTGTGAAGGTGTCTGGTCAGAGTTCCTGACATATCGTACGGGTCTTACCCTGTCATTAGGTCTACGTGGGGAACTGACATGGAGAGAATTACATCAATCCTGCAACATAGACAACACCTATAAGTGTGAAGGTGTCTGGTCAGAGTTCCTGACATATCGTACGGGTCTTACCCTGTCATTAGGTCTACGTGGGGAACTGACATGGAGAGAATTACATCAATCCTGCAACATAGACAACACCTATAAGTGTGAAGGTGTCTGGTCAGAGTTCCTGACATATCGTACGGGTCTTACCCTGTCATTAGGTCTACGTGGGGAACTGACATGGAGAGAATTACATCAATCCTGCAACATAGACAACACCTATAAGTGTGAAGGTGTCTGGTCAGAGTTCCTGACATATCGTACGGGTCTTACCCTGTCATTAGGTCTATGTGGGGAACTGACATGGAGAGAATTACATCAATCCTGCAACATAGACAACACCTATAAGTGTGAAGGTGTCTGGTCAGAGTTCCTGACATATCGTACGGGTCTTACCCTGTCATTAGGTCTACGTGGGGAACTGACATGGAGAGAATTACATCAATCCTGCAGCATAGACAACACCTATAAGTGTGAAGGTGTCTGGTCAGAGTTCCTGACATATCGTACGGGTCTTACCCTGTCATTAGGTCTACGTGGGGAACTGACATGGAGAGAATTACATCAATCCTGCAACATAGACAACACCTATAAGTGTGAAGGTGTCTGGTCAGAGTTCCTGACATATCGTACGGGTCTTACCCTGTCATTAGGTCTACGTGGGGAACTGACATGGAGAGAATTACATCAATCCTGCAACATAGACAACACCTATAAGTGTGAAGGTGTCTGGTCAGAGTTCCTGACATATCGTACGGGTCTTACCCTGTCATTAGGTCTACGTGGGGAACTGACATGGAGAGAATTACATCAATCCTGCAACATAGACAACACCTATAAGTGTGAAGGTGTCTGGTCAGAGTTCCTGACATATCGTACGGGTCTTACCCTGTCATTAGGTCTACGTGGGGAACTGACATGGAGAGAATTACATCAATCCTGCAACATAGACAACACCTATAAGTGTGAAGGTGTCTGGTCAGAGTTCCTGACATATCGTACGGGTCTTACCCTGTCATTAGGTCTATGTGGGGAACTGACATGGAGAGAATTACATCAATCCTGCAACATAGACAACACCTATAAGTGTGAAGGTGTCTGGTCAGAGTTCCTGACATATCGTACGGGTCTTACCCTGTCATTAGGTCTATGTGGGGAACTGACATGGAGAGAATTACATCAATCCTGCAACATAGACAACACCTATAAGTGTGAAGGTGTCTGGTCAGAGTTCCTGACATATCGTACGGGTCTTACCCTGTCATTAGGTCTACGTGGGGAACTGACATGGAGAGAATTACATCAATCCTGCAACATAGACAACACCTATAAGTGTGAAGGTGTCTGGTCAGAGTTCCTGACATATCGTACGGGTCTTACCCTGTCATTAGGTCTACGTGGGGAACTGACATGGAGAGAATTACATCAATCCTGCAACATAGACAACACCTATAAGTGTGAAGGTGTCTGGTCAGAGTTCCTGACATATCGTACGGGTCTTACCCTGTCATTAGGTCTACGTGGGGAACTGACATGGAGAGAATTACATCAATCCTGCAACATAGACAACACCTATAAGTGTGAAGGTGTCTGGTCAGAGTTCCTGACATATCGTACGGGTCTTACCCTGTCATTAGGTCTACGTGGGGAACTGACATGGAGAGAATTACATCAATCCTGCAACATAGACAACACCTATAAGTGTGAAGGTGTCTGGTCAGAGTTCCTGACATATCGTACGGGTCTTACCCTGTCATTAGGTCTATGTGGGGAACTGACATGGAGAGAATTACATCAATCCTGCAACATAGACAACACCTATAAGTGTGAAGGTGTCTGGTCAGAGTTCCTGACATATCGTACGGGTCTTACCCTGTCATTAGGTCTACGTGGGGAACTGACATGGAGAGAATTACATCAATCCTGCAGCATAGACAACACCTATAAGTGTGAAGGTGTCTGGTCAGAGTTCCTGACATATCGTACGGGTCTTACCCTGTCATTAGGTCTACGTGGGGAACTGACATGGAGAGAATTACATCAATCCTGCAACATAGACAACACCTATAAGTGTGAAGGTGTCTGGTCAGAGTTCCTGACATATCGTACGGGTCTTACCCTGTCATTAGGTCTACGTGGGGAACTGACATGGAGAGAATTACATCAATCCTGCAACATAGACAACACCTATAAGTGTGAAGGTGTCTGGTCAGAGTTCCTGACATATCGTACGGGTCTTACCCTGTCATTAGGTCTACGTGGGGAACTGACATGGAGAGAATTACATCAATCCTGCAACATAGACAACACCTATAAGTGTGAAGGTGTCTGGTCAGAGTTCCTGACATATCGTACGGGTCTTACCCTGTCATTAGGTCTACGTGGGGAACTGACATGGAGAGAATTACATCAATCTTGCAACATAGACAACACCTATAAGTGTGAAGGTGTCTGGTCAGAGTTCCTGACATATCGTACGGGTCTTACCCTGTCATTAGGTCTACGTGGGGAACTGACATGGAGAGAATTACATCAATCCTGCAACATAGACAACACCTATAAGTGTGAAGGTGTCTGGTCAGAGTTCCTGACATATCGTACGGGTCTTACCCTGTCATTAGGTCTACGTGGGGAACTGACATGGAGAGAATTACATCAATCCTGCAACATAGACAACACCTATAAGTGTGAAGGTGTCTGGTCAGAGTTCCTGACATATCGTACGGGTCTTACCCTGTCATTAGGTCTACGTGGGGAACTGACATGGAGAGAATTACATCAATCCTGCAACATAGACAACACCTATAAGTGTGAAGGTGTCTGGTCAGAGTTCCTGACATATCGTACGGGTCTTACCCTGTCATTAGGTCTACGTGGGGAACTGACATGGAGAGAATTACATCAATCCTGCAGCATAGACAACACCTATAAGTGTGAAGGTGTCTGGTCAGAGTTCCTGACATATCGTACGGGTCTTACCCTGTCATTAGGTCTACGTGGGGAACTGACATGGAGAGAATTACATCAATCCTGCAACATAGACAACACCTATAAGTGTGAAGGTGTCTGGTCAGAGTTCCTGACATATCGTACGGGTCTTACCCTGTCATTAGGTCTACGTGGGGAACTGACATGGAGAGAATTACATCAATCCTGCAACATAGACAACACCTATAAGTGTGAAGGTGTCTGGTCAGAGTTCCTGACATATCGTACGGGTCTTACCCTGTCATTAGGTCTACGTGGGGAACTGACATGGAGAGAATTACATCAATCCTGCAACATAGACAACACCTATAAGTGTGAAGGTGTCTGGTCAGAGTTCCTGACATATCGTACGGGTCTTACCCTGTCATTAGGTCTATGTGGGGAACTGACATGGAGAGAATTACATCAATCCTGCAACATAGACAACACCTATAAGTGTGAAGGTGTCTGGTCAGAGTTCCTGACATATCGTACGGGTCTTACCCTGTCATTAGGTCTACGTGGGGAACTGACATGGAGAGAATTACATCAATCCTGCAACATAGACAACACCTATAAGTGTGAAGGTGTCTGGTCAGAGTTCCTGACATATCGTACGGGTCTTACCCTGTCATTAGGTCTACGTGGGGAACTGACATGGAGAGAATTACATCAATCCTGCAACATAGACAACACCTATAAGTGTGAAGGTGTCTGGTCAGAGTTCCTGACATATCGTACGGGTCTTACCCTGTCATTAGGTCTACGTGGGGAACTGACATGGAGAGAATTACATCAATCCTGCAACATAGACAACACCTATAAGTGTGAAGGTGTCTGGTCAGAGTTCCTGACATATCGTACGGGTCTTACCCTGTCATTAGGTCTACGTGGGGAACTGACATGGAGAGAATTACATCAATCCTGCAACATAGACAACACCTATAAGTGTGAAGGTGTCTGGTCAGAGTTCCTGACATATCGTACGGGTCTTACCCTGTCATTAGGTCTACGTGGGGAACTGACATGGAGAGAATTACATCAATCCTGCAACATAGACAACACCTATAAGTGTGAAGGTGTCTGGTCAGAGTTCCTGACATATCGTACGGGTCTTACCCTGTCATTAGGTCTACGTGGGGAACTGACATGGAGAGAATTACATCAATCCTGCAACATAGACAACACCTATAAGTGTGAAGGTGTCTGGTCAGAGTTCCTGACATATCGTACGGGTCTTACCCTGTCATTAGGTCTACGTGGGGAACTGACATGGAGAGAATTACATCAATCCTGCAACATAGACAACACCTATAAGTGTGAAGGTGTCTGGTCAGAGTTCCTGACATATCGTACGGGTCTTACCCTGTCATTAGGTCTACGTGGGGAACTGACATGGAGAGAATTACATCAATCCTGCAACATAGACAACACCTATAAGTGTGAAGGTGTCTGGTCAGAGTTCCTGACATATCGTACGGGTCTTACCCTGTCATTAGGTCTATGTGGGGAACTGACATGGAGAGAATTACATCAATCCTGCAACATAGACAACACCTATAAGTGTGAAGGTGTCTGGTCAGAGTTCCTGACATATCGTACGGGTCTTACCCTGTCATTAGGTCTACGTGGGGAACTGACATGGAGAGAATTACATCAATCCTGCAACATAGACAACACCTATAAGTGTGAAGGTGTCTGGTCAGAGTTCCTGACATATCGTACGGGTCTTACCCTGTCATTAGGTCTACGTGGGGAACTGACATGGAGAGAATTACATCAATCCTGCAACATAGACAACACCTATAAGTGTGAAGGTGTCTGGTCAGAGTTCCTGACATATCGTACGGGTCTTATCCTGTCATTAGGTCTACGTGGGGAACTGACATGGAGAGAATTACATCAATCCTGCAACATAGACAACACCTATAAGTGTGAAGGTGTCTGGTCAGAGTTCCTGACATATCGTACGGGTCTTATCCTGTCATTAGGTCTACGTGGGGAACTGACATGGAGAGAATTACATCAATCCTGCAACATAGACAACACCTATAAGTGTGAAGGTGTCTGGTCAGAGTTCCTGACATATCGTACGGGTCTTACCCTGTCATTAGGTCTATGTGGGGAACTGACATGGAGAGAATTACATCAATCCTGCAACATAGACAACACCTATAAGTGTGAAGGTGTCTGGTCAGAGTTCCTGACATATCGTACGGGTCTTACCCTGTCATTAGGTCTATGTGGGGAACTGACATGGAGAGAATTACATCAATCCTGCAACATAGACAACACCTATAAGTGTGAAGGTGTCTGGTCAGAGTTCCTGACATATCGTACGGGTCTTACCCTGTCATTAGGTCTACGTGGGGAACTGACATGGAGAGAATTACATCAATCCTGCAACATAGACAACACCTATAAGTGTGAAGGTGTCTGGTCAGAGTTCCTGACATATCGTACGGGTCTTACCCTGTCATTAGGTCTACGTGGGGAACTGACATGGAGAGAATTACATCAATCCTGCAACATAGACAACACCTATAAGTGTGAAGGTGTCTGGTCAGAGTTCCTGACATATCGTACGGGTCTTACCCTGTCATTAGGTCTACGTGGGGAACTGACATGGAGAGAATTACATCAATCCTGCAACATAGACAACACCTATAAGTGTGAAGGTGTCTGGTCAGAGTTCCTGACATATCGTACGGGTCTTACCCTGTCATTAGGTCTACGTGGGGAACTGACATGGAGAGAATTACATCAATCCTGCAACATAGACAACACCTATAAGTGTGAAGGTGTCTGGTCAGAGTTCCTGACATATCGTACGGGTCTTACCCTGTCATTAGGTCTACGTGGGGAACTGACATGGAGAGAATTACATCAATCCTGCAACATAGACAACACCTATAAGTGTGAAGGTGTCTGGTCTGAGTTCCTGACATATCGTACGGGTCTTACCCTGTCATTAGGTCTACGTGGGGAACTGACATGGAGAGAATTACATCAATCCTGCAACATAGACAACACCTATAAGTGTGAAGGTGTCTGGTCAGAGTTCCTGACATATCGTACGGGTCTTACCCTGTCATTAGGTCTATGTGGGGAACTGACATGGAGAGAATTACATCAATCCTGCAACATAGACAACACCTATAAGTGTGAAGGTGTCTGGTCAGAGTTCCTGACATATCGTACGGGTCTTACCCTGTCATTAGGTCTACGTGGGGAACTGACATGGAGAGAATTACATCAATCCTGCAACATAGACAACACCTATAAGTGTGAAGGTGTCTGGTCAGAGTTCCTGACATATCGTACGGGTCTTACCCTGTCATTAGGTCTACGTGGGGAACTGACATGGAGAGAATTACATCAACCCTGCAACATAGACAACACCTATAAGTGTGAAGGTGTCTGGTCAGAGTTCCTGACATATCGTACGGGTCTTACCCTGTCATTAGGTCTACGTGGGGAACTGACATGGAGAGAATTACATCAATCCTGCAGCATAGACAACACCTATAAGTGTGAAGGTGTCTGGTCAGAGTTCCTGACATATCGTACGGGTCTTACCCTGTCATTAGGTCTACGTGGGGAACTGACATGGAGAGAATTACATCAATCCTGCAACATAGACAACACCTATAAGTGTGAAGGTGTCTGGTCAGAGTTCCTGACATATCGTACGGGTCTTACCCTGTCATTAGGTCTACGTGGGGAACTGACATGGAGAGAATTACATCAATCCTGCAACATAGACAACACCTATAAGTGTGAAGGTGTCTGGTCAGAGTTCCTGACATATCGTACGGGTCTTACCCTGTCATTAGGTCTACGTGGGGAACTGACATGGAGAGAATTACATCAATCCTGCAACATAGACAACACCTATAAGTGTGAAGGTGTCTGGTCAGAGTTCCTGACATATCGTACGGGTCTTACCCTGTCATTAGGTCTACGTGGGGAACTGACATGGAGAGAATTACATCAATCCTGCAACATAGACAACACCTATAAGTGTGAAGGTGTCTGGTCAGAGTTCCTGACATATCGTACGGGTCTTACCCTGTCATTAGGTCTACGTGGGGAACTGACATGGAGAGAATTACATCAATCCTGCAACATAGACAACACCTATAAGTGTGAAGGTGTCTGGTCAGAGTTCCTGACATATCGTACGGGTCTTACCCTGTCATTAGGTCTACGTGGGGAACTGACATGGAGAGAATTACATCAATCCTGCAACATAGACAACACCTATAAGTGTGAAGGTGTCTGGTCAGAGTTCCTGACATATCGTACGGGTCTTACCCTGTCATTAGGTCTATGTGGGGAACTGACATGGAGAGAATTACATCAATCCTGCAACATAGACAACACCTATAAGTGTGAAGGTGTCTGGTCAGAGTTCCTGACATATCGTACGGGTCTTACCCTGTCATTAGGTCTACGTGGGGAACTGACATGGAGAGAATTACATCAATCCTGCAACATAGACAACACCTATAAGTGTGAAGGTGTCTGGTCAGAGTTCCTGACATATCGTACGGGTCTTACCCTGTCATTAGGTCTACGTGGGGAACTGACATGGAGAGAATTACATCAATCCTGCAACATAGACAACACCTATAAGTGTGAAGGTGTCTGGTCAGAGTTCCTGACATATCGTACGGGTCTTACCCTGTCATTAGGTCTACGTGGGGAACTGACATGGAGAGAATTACATCAATCCTGCAGCATAGACAACACCTATAAGTGTGAAGGTGTCTGGTCAGAGTTCCTGACATATCGTACGGGTCTTACCCTGTCATTAGGTCTATGTGGGGAACTGACATGGAGAGAATTACATCAATCCTGCAACATAGACAACACCTATAAGTGTGAAGGTGTCTGGTCAGAGTTCCTGACATATCGTACGGGTCTTACCCTGTCATTAGGTCTACGTGGGGAACTGACATGGAGAGAATTACATCAATCCTGCAACATAGACAACACCTATAAGTGTGAAGGTGTCTGGTCAGAGTTCCTGACATATCGTACGGGTCTTACCCTGTCATTAGGTCTACGTGGGGAACTGACATGGAGAGAATTACATCAATCCTGCAACATAGACAACACCTATAAGTGTGAAGGTGTCTGGTCAGAGTTCCTGACATATCGTACGGGTCTTACCCTGTCATTAGGTCTATGTGGGGAACTGACATGGAGAGAATTACATCAATCCTGCAACATAGACAACACCTATAAGTGTGAAGGTGTCTGGTCAGAGTTCCTGACATATCGTACGGGTCTTACCCTGTCATTAGGTCTACGTGGGGAACTGACATGGAGAGAATTACATCAATCCTGCAACATAGACAACACCTATAAGTGTGAAGGTGTCTGGTCAGAGTTCCTGACATATCGTACGGGTCTTACCCTGTCATTAGGTCTACGTGGGGAACTGACATGGAGAGAATTACATCAATCCTGCAACATAGACAACACCTATAAGTGTGAAGGTGTCTGGTCAGAGTTCCTGACATATCGTACGGGTCTTACCCTGTCATTAGGTCTACGTGGGGAACTGACATGGAGAGAATTACATCAATCCTGCAACATAGACAACACCTATAAGTGTGAAGGTGTCTGGTCAGAGTTCCTGACATATCGTACGGGTCTTACCCTGTCATTAGGTCTACGTGGGGAACTGACATGGAGAGAATTACATCAATCCTGCAACATAGACAACACCTATAAGTGTGAAGGTGTCTGGTCAGAGTTCCTGACATATCGTACGGGTCTTACCCTGTCATTAGGTCTACGTGGGGAACTGACATGGAGAGAATTACATCAATCCTGCAACATAGACAACACCTATAAGTGTGAAGGTGTCTGGTCAGAGTTCCTGACATATCGTACGGGTCTTACCCTGTCATTAGGTCTACGTGGGGAACTGACATGGAGAGAATTACATCAACCCTGCAACATAGACAACACCTATAAGTGTGAAGGTGTCTGGTCAGAGTTCCTGACATATCGTACGGGTCTTATCCTGTCATTAGGTCTACGTGGGGAACTGACATGGAGAGAATTACATCAATCCTGCAACATAGACAACACCTATAAGTGTGAAGGTGTCTGGTCAGAGTTCCTGACATATCGTACGGGTCTTACCCTGTCATTAGGTCTACGTGGGGAACTGACATGGAGAGAATTACATCAATCCTGCAACATAGACAACACCTATAAGTGTGAAGGTGTCTGGTCAGAGTTCCTGACATATCGTACGGGTCTTACCCTGTCATTAGGTCTACGTGGGGAACTGACATGGAGAGAATTACATCAATCCTGCAACATAGACAACACCTATAAGTGTGAAGGTGTCTGGTCAGAGTTCCTGACATATCGTACGGGTCTTACCCTGTCATTAGGTCTACGTGGGGAACTGACATGGAGAGAATTACATCAATCCTGCAACATAGACAACACCTATAAGTGTGAAGGTGTCTGGTCAGAGTTCCTGACATATCGTACGGGTCTTACCCTGTCATTAGGTCTACGTGGGGAACTGACATGGAGAGAATTACATCAATCCTGCAACATAGACAACACCTATAAGTGTGAAGGTGTCTGGTCAGAGTTCCTGACATATCGTACGGGTCTTACCCTGTCATTAGGTCTATGTGGGGAACTGACATGGAGAGAATTACATCAATCCTGCAACATAGACAACACCTATAAGTGTGAAGGTGTCTGGTCAGAGTTCCTGACATATCGTACGGGTCTTACCCTGTCATTAGGTCTACGTGGGGAACTGACATGGAGAGAATTACATCAATCCTGCAACATAGACAACACCTATAAGTGTGAAGGTGTCTGGTCAGAGTTCCTGACATATCGTACGGGTCTTACCCTGTCATTAGGTCTACGTGGGGAACTGACATGGAGAGAATTACATCAATCCTGCAACATAGACAACACCTATAAGTGTGAAGGTGTCTGGTCAGAGTTCCTGACATATCGTACGGGTCTTACCCTGTCATTAGGTCTACGTGGGGAACTGACATGGAGAGAATTACATCAATCCTGCAACATAGACAACACCTATAAGTGTGAAGGTGTCTGGTCAGAGTTCCTGACATATCGTACGGGTCTTACCCTGTCATTAGGTCTATGTGGGGAACTGACATGGAGAGAATTACATCAATCCTGCAACATAGACAACACCTATAAGTGTGAAGGTGTCTGGTCAGAGTTCCTGACATATCGTACGGGTCTTACCCTGTCATTAGGTCTACGTGGGGAACTGACATGGAGAGAATTACATCAATCCTGCAACATAGACAACACCTATAAGTGTGAAGGTGTCTGGTCAGAGTTCCTGACATATCGTACGGGTCTTACCCTGTCATTAGGTCTACGTGGGGAACTGACATGGAGAGAATTACATCAATCCTGCAACATAGACAACACCTATAAGTGTGAAGGTGTCTGGTCAGAGTTCCTGCCATATCGTACGGGTCTTACCCTGTCATTAGGTCTACGTGGGGAACTGACATGGAGAGAATTACATCAATCCTGCAACATAGACAACACCTATAAGTGTGAAGGTGTCTGGTCAGAGTTCCTGACATATCGTACGGGTCTTACCCTGTCATTAGGTCTACGTGGGGAACTGACATGGAGAGAATTACATCAATCCTGCAACATAGACAACACCTATAAGTGTGAAGGTGTCTGGTCAGAGTTCCTGACATATCGTACGGGTCTTACCCTGTCATTAGGTCTACGTGGGGAACTGACATGGAGAGAATTACATCAATCCTGCAACATAGACAACACCTATAAGTGTGAAGGTGTCTGGTCAGAGTTCCTGACATATCGTACGGGTCTTACCCTGTCATTAGGTCTACGTGGGGAACTGACATGGAGAGAATTACATCAATCCTGCAACATAGACAACACCTATAAGTGTGAAGGTGTCTGGTCAGAGTTCCTGACATATCGTACGGGTCTTACCCTGTCATTAGGTCTACGTGGGGAACTGACATGGAGAGAATTACATCAATCCTGCAACATAGACAACACCTATAAGTGTGAAGGTGTCTGGTCAGAGTTCCTGACATATCGTACGGGTCTTACCCTGTCATTAGGTCTACGTGGGGAACTGACATGGAGAGAATTACATCAATCCTGCAACATAGACAACACCTATAAGTGTGAAGGTGTCTGGTCAGAGTTCCTGACATATCGTACGGGTCTTACCCTGTCATTAGGTCTATGTGGGGAACTGACATGGAGAGAATTACATCAATCCTGCAACATAGACAACACCTATAAGTGTGAAGGTGTCTGGTCAGAGTTCCTGACATATCGTACGGGTCTTACCCTGTCATTAGGTCTATGTGGGGAACTGACATGGAGAGAATTACATCAATCCTGCAACATAGACAACACCTATAAGTGTGAAGGTGTCTGGTCAGAGTTCCTGACATATCGTACGGGTCTTACCCTGTCATTAGGTCTACGTGGGGAACTGACATGGAGAGAATTACATCAATCCTGCAACATAGACAACACCTATAAGTGTGAAGGTGTCTGGTCAGAGTTCCTGACATATCGTACGGGTCTTACCCTGTCATTAGGTCTACGTGGGGAACTGACATGGAGAGAATTACATCAATCCTGCAACATAGACAACACCTATAAGTGTGAAGGTGTCTGGTCAGAGTTCCTGACATATCGTACGGGTCTTACCCTGTCATTAGGTCTACGTGGGGAACTGACATGGAGAGAATTACATCAATCCTGCAACATAGACAACACCTATAAGTGTGAAGGTGTCTGGTCAGAGTTCCTGACATATCGTACGGGTCTTACCCTGTCATTAGGTCTATATGGGGAACTGACATGGAGAGAATTACATCAATCCTGCAACATAGACAACACCTATAAGTGTGAAGGTGTCTGGTCAGAGTTCCTGACATATCGTACGGGTCTTACCCTGTCATTAGGTCTATGTGGGGAACTGACATGGAGAGAATTACATCAATCCTGCAACATAGACAACACCTATAAGTGTGAAGGTGTCTGGTCAGAGTTCCTGACATATCGTACGGGTCTTACCCTGTCATTAGGTCTACGTGGGGAACTGACATGGAGAGAATTACATCAATCCTGCAACATAGACAACACCTATAAGTGTGAAGGTGTCTGGTCAGAGTTCCTGACATATCGTACGGGTCTTACCCTGTCATTAGGTCTACGTGGGGAACTGACATGGAGAGAATTACATCAATCCTGCAACATAGACAACACCTATAAGTGTGAAGGTGTCTGGTCAGAGTTCCTGACATATCGTACGGGTCTTACCCTGTCATTAGGTCTACGTGGGGAACTGACATGGAGAGAATTACATCAATCCTGCAACATAGACAACACCTATAAGTGTGAAGGTGTCTGGTCAGAGTTCCTGACATATCGTACGGGTCTTACCCTGTCATTAGGTCTACGTGGGGAACTGACATGGAGAGAATTACATCAATCCTGCAACATAGACAACACCTATAAGTGTGAAGGTGTCTGGTCAGAGTTCCTGACATATCGTACGGGTCTTACCCTGTCATTAGGTCTATGTGGGGAACTGACATGGAGAGAATTACATCAATCCTGCAACATAGACAACACCTATAAGTGTGAAGGTGTCTGGTCAGAGTTCCTGCCATATCGTACGGGTCTTACCCTGTCATTAGGTCTACGTTGGGAACTGACATGGAGAGAATTACATCAATCCTGCAACATAGACAACACCTATAAGTGTGAAGGTGTCTGGTCAGAGTTCCTGACATATCGTACGGGTCTTACCCTGTCATTAGGTCTACGTGGGGAACTGACATGGAGAGAATTACATCAATCCTGCAACATAGACAACACCTATAAGTGTGAAGGTGTCTGGTCAGAGTTCCTGCCATATCGTACGGGTCTTACCCTGTCATTAGGTCTACGTGGGGAACTGACATGGAGAGAATTACATCAATCCTGCAACATAGACAACACCTATAAGTGTGAAGGTGTCTGGTCAGGGTTCCTGACATATCGTACGGGTCTTACCCTGTCATTAGGTCTAGGTGGGGAACTGACATGGAGAGAATTACATCAATCCTGCAACATAGACAACACCTATAAGTGTGAAGGTGTCTGGTCAGAGTTCCTGACATATCGTACGGGTCTTACCCTGTCATTAGGTCTACGTGGGGAACTGACATGGAGAGAATTACATCAATCCTGCAACATAGACAACACCTATAAGTGTGAAGGTGTCTGGTCAGAGTTCCTGACATATCGTACGGGTCTTACCCTGTCATTAGGTCTACGTGGGGAACTGACATGGAGAGAATTACATCAATCCTGCAACATAGACAACACCTATAAGTGTGAAGGTGTCTGGTCAGAGTTCCTGACATATCGTACGGGTCTTACCCTGTCATTAGGTCTACGTGGGGAACTGACATGGAGAGAATTACATCAATCCTGCAACATAGACAACACCTATAAGTGTGAAGGTGTCTGGTCAGAGTTCCTGACATATCGTACGGGTCTTACCCTGTCATTAGGTCTACGTGGGGAACTGACATGGAGAGAATTACATCAATCCTGCAACATAGACAACACCTATAAGTGTGAAGGTGTCTGGTCAGAGTTCCTGCCATATCGTACGGGTCTTACCCTGTCATTAGGTCTACGTGGGGAACTGACATGGAGAGAATTACATCAATCCTGCAACATAGACAACACCTATAAGTGTGAAGGTGTCTGGTCAGAGTTCCTGACATATCGTACGGGTCTTACCCTGTCATTAGGTCTACGTGGGGAACTGACATGGAGAGAATTACATCAATCCTGCAACATAGACAACACCTATAAGTGTGAAGGTGTCTGGTCAGAGTTCCTGACATATCGTACGGGTCTTACCCTGTCATTAGGTCTACGTGGGGAACTGACATGGAGAGAATTACATCAATCCTGCAACATAGACAACACCTATAAGTGTGAAGGTGTCTGGTCAGAGTTCCTGACATATCGTACGGGTCTTACCCTGTCATTAGGTCTATGTGGGGAACTGACATGGAGAGAATTACATCAATCCTGCAACATAGACAACACCTATAAGTGTGAAGGTGTCTGGTCAGAGTTCCTGACATATCGTACGGGTCTTACCCTGTCATTAGGTCTATGTGGGGAACTGACATGGAGAGAATTACATCAATCCTGCAACATAGACAACACCTATAAGTGTGAAGGTGTCTGGTCAGAGTTCCTGACATATCGTACGGGTCTTACCCTGTCATTAGGTCTACGTGGGGAACTGACATGGAGAGAATTACATCAATCCTGCAACATAGACAACACCTATAAGTGTGAAGGTGTCTGGTCAGAGTTCCTGACATATCGTACGGGTCTTACCCTGTCATTAGGTCTACGTGGGGAACTGACATGGAGAGAATTACATCAATCCTGCAACATAGACAACACCTATAAGTGTGAAGGTGTCTGGTCAGAGTTCCTGACATATCGTACGGGTCTTACCCGGTCAGAGTTCCTGACATATCGTACGGGTCTTACCCGGTCAGAGTTCCTGACATATCGTACGGGTCTTACCATGTCATTTATGGGCTTTTTGTTTGTTTCTGTTGTTTTTGTGTGGCTTAATCTAAATTGTATACGTATTCAGACTCTTGGAATATTTGCTCCATACAGCCCAAATCGAACCTGAACATGTGACTGACTACGCTCCTTAGTAAAGACAGAGAAGATATGTTGTGTATGTATGGTACGTGTTCTTTATGGGCTCTTTAATAAAACGTTTTGGGGAAATGTGTCGTTCAGTACAAACCGTTCCGCAACTTAGCAAACGTTCAAGCCAACTGAAGGCACCGCTGGGTAACAGTCTCACCTGCAGATGTCCTGAGAGGAGGGAGTTGTCCTGGAAACACTGCCAGGAGCCAATCCTGTTGTAGAACTGCTGGCCTGGAACAACCAATCACAGCACACTCCTTCACTTCAACAACCAATCACAGCACACGTCTTCACCTCTAACCAATCAGCAGTGACTGCTGTCAACCAATCAACCAATCAATACCTTCAAGATGTTGCTGGATCGACTGCCTGACCGACCTGGACCTTTAATACTCTGTAGAGAGAGAAAGAGGGAGAGAGACGACAGAGAGAAGATATATATATCTATATCTAGTATGTTCTGCACGGCAGTATGTATAGATTGAAGATAGACACAGTTTAATATCAGACTGTATATCTAGTATGTTCTGCACGGCAGTATGTATAGATTGAAGATAGACACAGTTTAATATCAGACTGTATATCTAGTATGTTCTGCACGGCAGTATGTATAGATTGAAGATAGACACAGTTTAATATCAGACTGTATATCTAGTATGTTCTGCACGGCAGTATGTATAGATTGACAACATCTGGTAATCTCTCTCAACTCCAAAATACATGCATATAGGTTCCACTTTCAGAGGTACATCTTTTACAGTCAGGAGAAATGTCTGTATTCAGAGGTACATCTTTTACAGTCAGGAGAAATGTCTGTATTCAGAGGTATAGATTTTACAGTCAGGAGAAATGTCTGTATTCAGAGGTACATCTTTTACAGTCAGGAGAAATGTCTGTATTCAGAGGTACATCTTTTACAGTCAGGAGAAATGTCTGTATTCAGAGGTATAGATTTTACAGTCAGGAGAAATGTCTGTATTCAGAGGTATAGATTTTACAGTCAGGAGAAATGTCTGTATTCAGAGGTACATCTTTTACAGTCAGGAGAAATGTCTGTATTCAGAGGTACATCTTTTACAGTCAGGAGAAATGTCTGTATTCATTCTGAAGTCTCACTCCTCTACTCTAAAAATGTGTAATTAGATTCTTTAATTTTCACATTAGTAGAGGAGCAGTATACCCTGTTGCAAACAGTTTGACCTCTTTCAAAATAAATTATAAAATAGTTTGACAACCCTGTTTGTAAGCTTTTAAGTTGGATGTGTCATGATATGGTGGGTTTGCAAAACGGGTCAACTTTCAGCACCTCTATGTCCTAAATGGATGGAAGGTTTTGTTGAAATCAAAAGGAATGCTGTCAAAAAGGAATTGAATTCAAATAGATTTACCCTCAGGACTGAGAGCCAACACACACTACTGGGTATAGATAGGATGTTATAGAATAACCCTCCCCTCAGGACTGAGAGCCAACACACACTACTGGGTACAGATAGGAATATATAGAATAACCCTCCCTCCCCTCAGGACAGAGAGCCAACACACACTACTGGGTATAGATAGGAATATATAGAATAACCCTCCCCTCAGGACTGAGAGCCAACACACACTACTGGGTATAGATAGGAAGTTATAGAATAACCCTCCCTCCCCTCAGGACAGAGAGCCAACACACACTACTGGGTATAGATAGGATGTTATAGAATAACCCTCCCCTCAGGACAGAGAGCGAACACACACTACTGGGTATAGATAGGAATATATAGAATAACCCTCCCTCCCCTCAGGACAGAGAGCCAACACACACTACTGGGTATAGATAGGAAGTTATAGAATAACCCTCCCCTCAGGACAGAGAGCGAACACACACTACTGGGTATAGATAGGAATATATAGAATAACCCTCCCCTCAGGACAGAGAGCCAACACATACTACTGGGTATAGATAGGATGTTATAGAATAACCCTCCCCTCAGGACAGAGAGCGAACACACACTACTGGGTATAGATAGGAATATATAGAATAACCCTCCCTCCCCTCAGGACAGAGAGCCAACACACACTACTGGGTACAGATAGGAATATATAGAATAACCCTCCCCTCAGGACTGAGAGCCAACACATACTACTGGGTATAGATAGGAATATATAGAATAACCCTCCCCTCAGGACAGAGAGCCAACACACACTACTGGGTATAGATAGGAATATATAGAATAACCCTCCCCTCAGGACAGAGAGCCAACACATACTACTGGGTATAGATAGGAATATATAGAATAACCCTCCCTCCCCTCAGGACAGAGAGCCAACACACACTACTGGGTATAGATAGGATGTTATAGAATAACCCTCCCCTCAGGACAGAGAGCGAACACACACTACTGGGTATAGATAGGAATATATAGAATAACCCTCCCCTCAGGACAGAGAGCCAACACATACTACTGGGTATAGATAGGAATATATAGAATAACCCTCCCTCCCCTCAGGACAGAGAGCCAACACACACTACTGGGTACAGATAGGAATATATAGAATAACCCTCCCCTCAGGACTGAGAGCCAACACATACTACTGGGTATAGATAGGAATATATAGAATAACCCTCCCCTCAGGACAGAGAGCCAACACACACTACTGGGTATAGATAGGAATATATAGAATAACCCTCCCCTCAGGACAGAGAGCCAACACATACTACTGGGTATAGATAGGAATATATAGAATAACCCTCCCTCCCCTCAGGACAGAGAGCCAACACACACTACTGGGTATAGATAGGAAGTTATAGAATAACCCTCCCCTCAGGACAGAGAGCCAACACACACTACTGGGTATAGATAGGAATATATAGAATAACCCTCCCCTCAGGACAGAGAGCCAACACATACTACTGGGTATAGATAGGATGTTATAGAATAACCCTCCCCTCAGGACAGAGAGCGAACACACACTACTGGGTATAGATAGGAATATATAGAATAACCCTCCCTCCCCTCAGGACAGAGAGCCAACACACACTACTGGGTACAGATAGGAATATATAGAATAACCCTCCCCTCAGGACTGAGAGCCAACACATACTACTGGGTATAGATAGGCATATATAGAATAACCCTCCCCTCAGGACAGAGAGCGAACACACACTACTGGGTATAGATAGGAATATATAGAATAACCCTCCCCTCAGGACAGAGAGCCAACACATACTACTGGGTATAGATAGGATGTTATAGAATAACCCTCCCCTCAGGACAGAGAGCGAACACACACTACTGGGTATAGATAGGAATATATAGAATAACCCTCCCTCCCCTCAGGACAGAGAGCCAACACACACTACTGGGTACAGATAGGAATATATAGAATAACCCTCCCCTCAGGACTGAGAGCCAACACATACTACTGGGTATAGATAGGAATATATAGAATAACCCTCCCCTCAGGACAGAGAGCCAACACACACTACTGGGTATAGATAGGAATATATAGAATAACCCTCCCCTCAGGACAGAGAGCCAACACATACTACTGGGTATAGATAGGAATATATAGAATAACCCTCCCTCCCCTCAGGACAGAGAGCCAACACACACTACTGGGTATAGATAGGATGTTATAGAATAACCCTCCCCTCAGGACAGAGAGCGAACACACACTACTGGGTATAGATAGGAATATATAGAATAACCCTCCCCTCAGGACAGAGAGCCAACACATACTACTGGGTATAGATAGGAATATATAGAATAACCCTCCCTCCCCTCAGGACAGAGAGCCAACACACACTACTGGGTACAGATAGGAATATATAGAATAACCCTCCCCTCAGGACTGAGAGCCAACACATACTACTGGGTATAGATAGGAATATATAGAATAACCCTCCCCTCAGGACAGAGAGCCAACACACACTACTGGGTATAGATAGGAAGTTATAGAATAACCCTCCCTCCCCTCAGGACAGAGAGCCAACACACACTACTGGGTATAGATAGGAATATATAGAATAACCCTCCCCTCAGGACAGAGAGCCAACACATACTACTGGGTATAGATAGGAATATATAGAATAACCCTCCCTCCCCTCAGGACAGAGAGCCAACACACACTACTGGGTATAGATAGGAAGTTATAGAATAACCCTCCCCTCAGGACAGAGAGCCAACACACACTACTGGGTATAGATAGGAATATATAGAATAACCCTCCCCTCAGGACAGAGAGCCAACACATACTACTGGGTATAGATAGGATGTTATAGAATAACCCTCCCCTCAGGACAGAGAGCGAACACACACTACTGGGTATAGATAGGAATATATAGAATAACCCTCCCTCCCCTCAGGACAGAGAGCCAACACACACTACTGGGTACAGATAGGAATATATAGAATAACCCTCCCCTCAGGACTGAGAGCCAACACATACTACTGGGTATAGATAGGAATATATAGAATAACCCTCCCCTCAGGACAGAGAGCCAACACACACTACTGGGTATAGATAGGAATATATAGAATAACCCTCCCCTCAGGACAGAGAGCCAACACATACTACTGGGTATAGATAGGAATATATAGAATAACCCTCCCTCCCCTCAGGACAGAGAGCCAACACACACTATTGGGTATAGATAGGAAGTTATAGAATAACCCTCCCCTCAGGACAGAGAGCGAACACACACTACTGGGTATAGATAGGAATATATAGAATAACCCTCCCCTCAGGACAGAGAGCCAACACACACTACTGGGTATAGATAGGAATATATAGAATAACCCTCCCCTCAGGACAGAGAGCCAACACATACTACTGGGTATAGATAGGAATATATAGAATAACCCTCCCTCCCCTCAGGACAGAGAGCCAACACACACTACTGGGTATAGATAGGAAGTTATAGAATAACCCTCCCCTCAGGACAGAGAGCCAACACACACTACTGGGTATAGATAGGAATATATAGAATAACCCTCCCCTCAGGACAGAGAGCCAACACATACTACTGGGTATAGATAGGATGTTATAGAATAACCCTCCCCTCAGGACAGAGAGCGAACACACACTACTGGGTATAGATAGGAATATATAGAATAACCCTCCCTCCCCTCAGGACAGAGAGCCAACACACACTACTGGGTACAGATAGGAATATATAGAATAACCCTCCCCTCAGGACTGAGAGCCAACACATACTACTGGGTATAGATAGGCATATATAGAATAACCCTCCCCTCAGGACAGAGAGCGAACACACACTACTGGGTATAGATAGGAATATATAGAATAACCCTCCCCTCAGGACAGAGAGCCAACACATACTACTGGGTATAGATAGGATGTTATAGAATAACCCTCCCCTCAGGACAGAGAGCGAACACACACTACTGGGTATAGATAGGAATATATAGAATAACCCTCCCTCCCCTCAGGACAGAGAGCCAACACACACTACTGGGTACAGATAGGAATATATAGAATAACCCTCCCCTCAGGACTGAGAGCCAACACATACTACTGGGTATAGATAGGAATATATAGAATAACCCTCCCCTCAGGACAGAGAGCCAACACACACTACTGGGTATAGATAGGAATATATAGAATAACCCTCCCCTCAGGACAGAGAGCCAACACATACTACTGGGTATAGATAGGAATATATAGAATAACCCTCCCTCCCCTCAGGACAGAGAGCCAACACACACTACTGGGTATAGATAGGATGTTATAGAATAACCCTCCCCTCAGGACAGAGAGCGAACACACACTACTGGGTATAGATAGGAATATATAGAATAACCCTCCCCTCAGGACAGAGAGCCAACACATACTACTGGGTATAGATAGGAATATATAGAATAACCCTCCCTCCCCTCAGGACAGAGAGCCAACACACACTACTGGGTACAGATAGGAATATATAGAATAACCCTCCCCTCAGGACTGAGAGCCAACACATACTACTGGGTATAGATAGGAATATATAGAATAACCCTCCCCTCAGGACAGAGAGCCAACACACACTACTGGGTATAGATAGGAAGTTATAGAATAACCCTCCCTCCCCTCAGGACAGAGAGCCAACACACACTACTGGGTATAGATAGGAATATATAGAATAACCCTCCCCTCAGGACAGAGAGCCAACACATACTACTGGGTATAGATAGGAATATATAGAATAACCCTCCCTCCCCTCAGGACAGAGAGCCAACACACACTACTGGGTATAGATAGGAAGTTATAGAATAACCCTCCCCTCAGGACAGAGAGCCAACACACACTACTGGGTATAGATAGGAATATATAGAATAACCCTCCCCTCAGGACAGAGAGCCAACACATACTACTGGGTATAGATAGGATGTTATAGAATAACCCTCCCCTCAGGACAGAGAGCGAACACACACTACTGGGTATAGATAGGAATATATAGAATAACCCTCCCTCCCCTCAGGACAGAGAGCCAACACACACTACTGGGTACAGATAGGAATATATAGAATAACCCTCCCCTCAGGACTGAGAGCCAACACATACTACTGGGTATAGATAGGAATATATAGAATAACCCTCCCCTCAGGACAGAGAGCCAACACACACTACTGGGTATAGATAGGAATATATAGAATAACCCTCCCCTCAGGACAGAGAGCCAACACATACTACTGGGTATAGATAGGAATATATAGAATAACCCTCCCTCCCCTCAGGACAGAGAGCCAACACACACTATTGGGTATAGATAGGAAGTTATAGAATAACCCTCCCCTCAGGACAGAGAGCGAACACACACTACTGGGTATAGATAGGAATATATAGAATAACCCTCCCCTCAGGACAGAGAGCCAACACATACTACTGGGTATAGATAGGATGTTATAGAATAACCCTCCCCTCAGGACAGAGAGCGAACACACACTACTGGGTATAGATAGGAATATATAGAATAACCCTCCCCTCAGGACAGAGAGCCAACACATACTACTGGGTATAGATAGGATGTTATAGAATAACCCTCCCCTCAGGACAGAGAGCGAACACACACTACTGGGTATAGATAGGAATATATAGAATAACCCTCCCTCCCCTCAGGACAGAGAGCCAACACACACTACTGGGTACAGATAGGAATATATAGAATAACCCTCCCCTCAGGACTGAGAGCCAACACATACTACTGGGTATAGATAGGAATATATAGAATAACCCTCCCCTCAGGACAGAGAGCCAACACACACTACCCCCCCCCCCCACACACACACAGCAGAAAGGACCACAGTTCATTCAGAGAGCTCCACAGACTCTGTGTTCAGGTTAAGGTCAGGGCTAGGGGGTCAGAGGTTATAGGTCAGGGGCTTACCTCGGTTTTGTCTTTGGAGCGAGGGGCGCTCCGGCCGTTATTGGCCATCTCCCGAGCGGGGACCACGGAGATCTGCTGCACCGGCATCCTCACTGCGTTCCCAGATCTCTCCTCTCTCTGAACTCACTCCGTGTGTGTACAGCGGTAATCCACTCGGTGTTCCACAGGTCCGGAACTCGGAGAACAGAATAGCGGAATGGGATCAGGTCACTGTGGAAACGGACAGAAGGCTCTGGACAGCAGGGTGTCAGATCGTCATGCCAACTCAGAAGTCAACAACACCCCTCCACCCCCAGAGAGACGGAGAGAGGGAGGGAGAGAGAGATAATAGATGATCTGAAACAGCTGTGATGGTAACTGGGGAGAAACAGGTGAGTGTCTGGCTGAGGGGGAGGAGACTCAGGGTGCTGGGTCAATCAGCATATGGCCCATCAGGCTTAACGCTCAAATTAGCCTGACTACTGATAATCAGCTTACACACACTGGTTACCTAGCCCTTAAAACAAGCCCAGTCCTTCCAGTTTGATGCTCAGTCTAGTCCAAAACGATCTCACCCAAACCAGCAGCGTAGACAGACATTTGTTGGCGGGTGGGCCCTAACCCTAACCCCAACCCTAACCAGCAAATGACAATCAGATGATCTAGAATGACAATCCGATGATCTAGAATGACAACCAGATGATCTAGAATGACAACCAGATGATCTAGAATCACAACCACATGATCTAGAATGACAATCAGATGATCTAGAATGACAACCAGATGATCTAGAATGACAACCAGATGATCTAGAATGACAACCACATGATCTAGAATGACAACCACATGATCTAGAATGACAACCACATGATCTAGAATGACAACCACATGATCTAGAATGACAACCAGATGATCTAGAATGACAACCACATGATCTAGAATGACAACCACATGATCTAGAATGACAACCAGATGATCTAGAATGACAACCACATGATCTAGAATGACAACCACATGATCTAGAATGACAATCAGAGGATCTAGAATGACAATCAGATGATCTAGAATGACAATCAGATGATCTAGAATGACAACCACATGATCTAGAATGACAATCAGATGATCTAGAATGACAATCAGATGATCTAGAATGACAACCACATGATCTAGAATGACAACCAGATGATCTAGAATGACATTCCGATGATTCAAGGGTTTTTCTTTATTTTTTACTATTTTCTACACTGCAGAATAATAGTGAAGACTTCAAAACTTAAACTGAGTTTATTCGCTAACATCTGCTAACCATGTGTATGAGACCAATAACATCTACTAACCATGTGTATGAGACCAATAACATCTGCTAACCATGTGTATGAGACCAATAACATCTGCTAACCATGTGTATGAGACCAATAACATCTGCTAAACATGTGTATGGGACCAATAACATCTACTAACCATGTGTATGTGACCAATAACATCTACTAACCATGTGTATGAGACCAATAACATCTACTAACCATGTGTATGTGACCAATAACATCTACTAAACATGTGTATGGGACCAATAACATCTACTAACCATGTGTATGTGACCAATAACATCTACTAAACATGTGTATGGGACCAATAACATCTACTAACCATGTGTATGTGACCAATAACATCTACTAAACATGTGTATGGGACCAATAACATCTGCTAACCATGTGTATGAGACCAATAACATCTACTAACCATGTGTATGAGACCAATAACATCTGCTAACCATGTGTATGAGACCAATAACATCTGCTAACCATGTGTATGAGACCAATAACATCTGCTAAACATGTGTATGAGACCAATAACATCTGCTAACCATGTGTATGAGACCAATAACATCTACTAACCATGTGTATGAGACCAATAACATCTACTAACCATGTGTATGTGACCAATAACATCTACTAAACATGTGTATGGGACCAATAACATCTACTAACCATGTGTATGAGACCAATAACATCTACTAACCATGTGTATGAGACCAATAACATCTACTAACCATGTGTATGTGACCAATAACATCTACTAAACATGTGTATGGGACCAATAACATCTACTAACCATGTGTATGTGACCAATAACATCTACTAAACATGTGTATGGGACCAATAACATCTACTAACCATGTGTATGTGACCAATAACATCTACTAAACATGTGTATGGGACCAATAACATCTGCTAACCATGTGTATGAGACCAATAACATCTACTAACCATGTGTATGTGACCAATAACATCTGCTAACCATGTGACCAATAACATCTACTAACCATGTGTATGAGACCAATAACATCTGCTAACCATGTGACCAATAACATCTGCTAACCATGTGACCAATAACATCTGCTAACCATGTGTATGAGACCAATAACATATGCTAACCATGTGTATGGGACCAATAACATCTGCTAACCATGTGACCAATAACATGTGTATGTGACCAATAACATCTACTAACCATGTGTATGAGACCAATAACATCTGCTAACCATGTGTATGTGACCAATAACATCTACTAACCATGTGTATGTGACCAATAACATCTACTAAACATGTGTATGGGACCAATAACATCTACTAACCATGTGTATGTGACCAATAACATCTACTAACCATGTGTATGTGACCAATAACATCTGCTAACCATGTGACCAATAACATCTGCTAACCATGTGTATGAGACCAATAACATATGCTAACCATGTGTATGGGACCAATAACATCTGCTAACCATGTGACCAATAACATGTGTATGTGACCAATAACATCTACTAACCATGTGTATGAGACCAATAACATCTGCTAACCATGTGTATGTGACCAATAACATCTACTAACCATGTGTATGTGACCAATAACATCTACTAAACATGTGTATGGGACCAATAACATCTACTAACCATGTGTATGTGACCAATAACATCTACTAACCATGTGTATGTGACCAATAACATCTGCTAACCATGTGACCAATAACATCTGCTAACCATGTGACCAATAACATCTGCTAACCATGTGACCAATAAAGTTGTGTCCAAACTTTTGACAGGTACTGTATATCTATATATATATATATATATATATATATATACAAATCCGAACTGTTCACTCTGGGAGAATCTGTGTCATCCAATGAGATGACGCGTAGCCGCGGGAAGTAGGGGCACTGAGGGATCTACAGTACCCCCTGAAAATGTACATTCTTCACAAAAGTAGTGCACTGGGCCTTTAATAGTACTGTATTAGCGGACCGATATAGCGTCTGTTATTACAGGTAAAGATATTTTTTCAGCAACCCCACTCCCTTGGAAATACAATTTGAATAAAATATATATTTTTTAAAACAGCACCCCCACCACCAAACTACTTCCTGGGGACTATGAGATGACGGGGAATTACAACCCCTCAACTACTTCCTGGGGCTATGAGATGACGGGGAATTACAACCCCTGAACTACTTCCTGGGGCTATGAGATGACAGGGAAATTACAACCACCAAACTACTTCCTGGGGACTATGAGATGACGGGGAAATTACAACCCCTGAACTACTTCCTGGGGCTATGAGATGACGTGGAAATTACAACCCCTGAACTACTTCCTGGGGCTATGCGATGATGGGGAAATTACAACCCCTCAACTACTTCCTGGGGACTATGAGATGACGGGGAAATTACAACCACCAAACTACTTCCTGGGGACTATGAGATGACGGGGAATTTACAACCCCTGAACTACTTCCTGGGGCTATGAGATGATGGGGAAATTACAACCCCTGAACTACTTCCTGGGGACTATGAGATGATGGGGAAATTACAACCCCTGAACTACTTCCTGGGGCTATGAGATGACGGGGATATTACAACCCCTCAACTACTTCCTGGGGCTATGAGATGATGGGGAAATTACAACCCCTCAACTACTTCCTGGGGCCATGAGATGACGGGTAAATTACAACTCCTCAACTACTTCCTGACAGGGAAATTACAACCCTCAACTACTTCCTGACAGGGAAATTACAACCACTCAACTACTTCCTGACAGGGAAATTACAACCCCTCAACTACTTCCTGGGATTATGAGATGACAGGGAAATTACAACCTCTCAACTACTTCCTGGGGCTATGAGATGACAGGGAAATTACAACCCCTCAACTACTTCCTGGGATTATGAGATGACGGGGAAATTACAACCCCTCAACTACTTCCTGACAGGGAAATTACAACCCCTCAACTACTTCCTGGGATTATGAGATGACAGGGAAATTACAACCTCTCAACTACTTCCTGGGGCTATGAGATGACAGGGAAATTACAACCCCTCAACTACTTCCTGGGACTATGAGATGACGGGCGAAAATTACAACCCCAAACTACTTCCTGGGGCTATGAGATGACAGGGAAATTACAACCCCAAACTACTTCCTGGGACTATGAGATGACAGGGAAATTACAACCCCAAACTACTTCCTGGGGCCATGAGATGACGGAGAAAGTACAACCACAAACTACTTCCTGATGGGGAAATTACAACCCCTCAACTACTTCCTGACGGGGAAATTACAACCCCTCAACTACTTCCTGGGATTATGAGATGATGGGGATATTACAACCCCTCAACTACTTCCTGACAGGGAAATTACAACCCCTCAACTACTACCCGGGGCTATGGGATGACAGGGAAATTACAACCCCTCAACTACTTCCTGACGGGGAAATTACAACCCCCAAACTACTTCCTGGGGCTATGAGATGACGGGGAAATTACAACCCCTCAACTACTTCCTGACGGGGAAATTACAAACCCCAAACTACTTCCTGGGGCTATGAGATGACGGGGAAATTACAACCCCTCAACTACTTCCTGGGGACTATGCGATGACGGGGAAATTACAACCCCTCAACTACTTCCTGGAGCTATGAGATGATGGGGAAATTACCAGCACTCAACTACTTCCTGACGGGGAAATTACAACCCCTCAACTACATCCTGATGGGGAAATTACAACCCCCGAACTATTTCCTGAGGCTATGAGATGATGGGGAAATTACAACCACCAAATTACTTCCTGGGGCTATGAGATGACTGGGAAATTACAACCCCTCAACTACTTCCTGACGGGGAAATTACAACCCCCAAACTACTTCCTGGGGCTATGAGATGACGGGGAAATTACAACCCCTCAACTACTTCCTGACGGGGAAATTACAAACCCCAAACTACTTCCTGGGGCTATGAGATGACGGGGAAATTACAACCCCTCAACTACTTCCTGGAGCTATGAGATGATGGGGAAATTACCAGCACTCAACTACTTCCTGACGGGGAAATTACAACCCCTCAACTACATCCTGATGGGGAAATTACAACCCCCGAACTATTTCCTGAGGCTATGAGATGATGGGGAAATTACAACCACCAAATTACTTCCTGGGGCTATGAGATGACTGGGAAATTACAACCCCTCAACTACTTCCTGACGGGGAAATTACAACCCCCAAACTACTTCCTGGGGCTATGAGATGACGGGGAAATTACAACCCCTCAACTACTTCCTGACGGGGAAATTACAAACCCCAAACTACTTCCTGGGGCTATGAGATGACGGGGAAATTACAACCCCTCAACTACTTCCTGGGGACTATGCGATGACGGGGAAATTACAACCCCTCAACTACTTCCTGGAGCTATGAGATGATGGGGAAATTACCAGCACTCAACTACTTCCTGACGGGGAAATTACAACCCCTCAACTACATCCTGATGGGGAAATTACAACCCCCGAACTATTTCCTGAGGCTATGAGATGATGGGGAAATTACAACCACCAAATTACTTCCTGGGGCTATGAGATGACTGGGAAATTACAACCCCTCAACTACTTCCTGGGGCTATGAGATGATGGGGAAATTACAACCCCAAACTACTTCCTGAGGCTATGAGATGACGGGGAAATTACATCCACTCAACTACTTCCTGAGATGAGAATTTATGCTCTTGCACCTCCACTTTTGTACATAATCCACTGGATAGTTAGGGTTACCAGGAAACATACATAATCCACTGGATAATTAGGGTTACCAGAAACATACATAATCCATTGGGTAATTAGTACGTTTTCATTTATTTTTGAGCTTGTCTGTATTAAAAGATATGACATTTTTACACACAGTATAATGGAATGATGTGATTGCATTTTTCAATCCTGCTCCACTTGTCGCCTCAAGACGAGGCTGTAGTCTTACTTTAGAGTGAATACTACAGCCTCCATATCAGAGTGAATACTATAGCCCCCATATCAGTGTGAATACTACAGCCTCCATATCAGAGTGAATACTACAGTCCCCATATCAGAGTGAATACTACAGCCTCCATATCAGAGTGAATACTATAGCCCCCATATCAGTGTGAATACTACAGCCTCCATATCAGAGTGAATACTACAGTCCCCATATCAGTGTGAATACTACAGCCTCCATATCAGAGTGAATACTACAGCCTCCATATCAGAGTGAATACTACAGTCCCCATATCAGAGTGAATACTGCAGCCCCCATATCAGTGTGAATACTAGAGCCCCCATATCAGAGTGAATACTTTAGCCCCCATATCAGAGTGAATACTACAGCCCCCATATCAGAGTGAATACTACAGCCTCCATATCAGAGTGAATACTTTAGCCCCCATATCAGAGTGAATACTTTAGCCCCCATATCAGAGTGAATACTGCAGTCCCCATATCAGAGTGAATACTACAGCCTCCATATCAGAGTGAATACTTTAGCCCCCATATCAGAGTGAATACTTTAGCCCCCATATCAGAGTGAATACTTTAGCCCCCATATCAGAGTGAATACTTTAGCCCCCATATCAGAGTGAATACTACAGCCTCCATATCAGAGTGAATACTTTAGCCCCCATATCAGTGTGAATACTACAGCCTCCATATCAGAGTGAATACTTTAGCCCCCATATCAGTGTGAATACTAGAGCCCCCATATCAGAGTGAATACTATAGCCCCCATATCAGTGTGAATACTACAGCCCCTATATCAGAGTGAATACTGCAGCCCCCATATCAGTGTGAATACTACAGCCCCCATATCAGAGTGAATACTATAGCCCCCATATCAGAGTGAATACTACAGCCCCCATATCAGAGTGAATACTGCAGCCCCCATATCAGTGTGAATACTAGAGCCCCCATATCAGAGTGAATACTACAGCCCCCATATCAGTGTGAATACTATAGCCCCATATCAGAGTGAATACTATAGCCCCCATATCAGAGTGAATACTACAGCCCCCATATCAGTGTGAATACTGCAGTCCCCATATCAGTGTGAATACTGCAGCCCCCATATCAGAGTGAATACTACAGCCCCCATATCAGAGTGAATACTTTAGCCCCCATATCAGAGTGAATACTGCAGTCCCCATATCAGAGTGAATACTACAGCCCCCATATCAGTGTGAATACTACAGCCCCCATATCAGTGTGAATACTAGAGCCCCCATATCAGAGTGAATACTAGAGCCCCCATATCAGAGTGAATACTACAGCCCCCATATCAGTGTGAATACTACAGCCCCCATATCAGA
This sequence comes from Oncorhynchus kisutch, assembly GCF_002021735.2. Taxonomy (NCBI): domain Eukaryota; kingdom Metazoa; phylum Chordata; class Actinopteri; order Salmoniformes; family Salmonidae; genus Oncorhynchus; species Oncorhynchus kisutch. The sequence continues at coordinate 119,410 of NW_022262664.1, read as the reverse complement.
GTGAATACTACAGCCCCTATATCAGAGTGAATACTACAGCCCCCATATCAGAGTGAATACTACAGCCCCCATATCAGTGTGAATACTACAGCCCCCATATCAGAGTGAATACTACAGCCCCCATATCAGAGTGAATACTACAGCCCCTATATCAGAGTGAATACTTTAGCCCCATATCAGAGTGAATACTACAGCCCCCATATCAGTGTGAATACTACAGCCCCCATATCAGTGTGAATACTACAGCCCCCATATCAGTGTGAATACTACAGCCCCCATATCAGTGTGAATACTACAGCCCCCATATCAGTGTGAATACTACAGCCCCTATATCAGAGTGAATACTTTAGCCCCCATATCAGAGTGAATACTACAGCCTATGTTTAACATTATACAAGGAGGGGTGTGTTCAGGCTGTATTAGTGAACGAGGGGTGTGTTCAGTCTGTATAAGTGAAGGAAGGGTGTGTTCAGGCTGTATAAGTGAAGGAAGGGTGTGTTCAGGCTGTATAAGTGAAGGAGGGGTGTGTTCAGGCTGTATAAGTGAAGGAGGGGTGTGTTCAGTCTGTATAAGTGAAGGAAGGGTGTGTTCAGTCTGTTTAAGTGAAGGAAGGGTGTGTTCAGTCTGTATAAGTGAAGGAGGGGTGTGTTCAGTCTGTATAAGTGAAGGAAGGGTGTGTTCAGTTTGTATAAGTGAAGGAAGGGTGTGTTCAGTCTGTATAAGTGAAGGAGGGGTGTGTTCAGTCTGTATAAGTGAAGGAAGGGTGTGTTCAGTCTGTATAAGTGGAGGAAGGGTGTGTTCAGGCTGTATAAGTGAAGGAGGGGTGTGTTCAGTCTGTATAAGTGAAGGAAGGGTGTGTTCAGTCTGTTTAAGTGGAGGAAGGGTGTGTTCAGTCTGTATAAGTGAAGGAGGGGTGTGTTCAGTCTGTATAAGTGAAGGAAGGGTGTGTTCAGTCTGTTTAAGTGGAGGAAGGGTGTGTTCAGTCTGTATAAGTGAAGGAGGGGTGTGTTCAGTCTGTATAAGTGAAGGAGGGGTGTGTTCAGTCTGTATAAGTGAAGGAAGGGTGTGTTCAGTCTGTATAAGTGAAGGAAAGGTGTGTTCAGTCTGTTTAAGTGAAGGAGGGGTGTGTTCAGTCTGTTTAAGTGAAGGAGGGGTGTGTTCAGTCTGTATAAGTGGAGGAGGGGTGTGTTCAGTCTGTATAAGTGAAGGAGGGGTGTGTTCAGTCTGTATAAGTGGAGGAGGGGTGTGTTCAGTCTGTATAAGTGAAGGAGGGGTGTGTTCAGTCTGTATAAGTGAAGGAGGGGTGTGTTCAGTCTGTATAAGTGAAGGAAGGGTGTGTTCAGTCTGTATAAGTGGAGGAGGGGTGTGTTCAGTCTGTTTAAGTGGAGGTGTGTACTTTGCTTCAGGATGTTGTGGAGCCTCCAGGATCAAGCCGGAGGAGTGGCTGTTCTCTCCCTCTCACAGCGTTAACACACACATGTATGTTCTGGCCTTAACACAGACTACTCTACTAACTACCGGTCTAAAACACACCTGGATCAGACTACTAACTACCGGTCTAAAACACACCTGGATCAGACTACTCTACTATCTACTGGTCTAAAACACACCTGGATCAGACTACTAACTACCGGTCTAAAACACACCTGGATCAGACTACTCTACTAACTACTGGTCTAAAACACACCTGGATCAGACTACTCTACTAACTACCGGTCTAAAACACACCTGGATCAGACTACTAACTACTGGTCTAAAACACACCTGGATCAGACCTGGATCAGACTACTAACTACCGGTCTAAAACACACCTGGATCAGACTACTCTACTATCTACCGGTCTAAAACACACCTGGATCAGACTACTCTACTAACTACCGGTCTAAAACACACCTTTATCAGACTACTCTACTTCTACACCTGCATTGCTTGCTGTTTGGGGTTTTAGGCTGGGTTTCTGTACAGCACTTTGAGATATCAGCTGATGTACGAAGGGCTATATAAATAAATTTGATTTGATTTGATTTGATTTGATTTGATTTACTCTACTAACTACTGGTCTAAAACACACCTGGATCAGACTACTCTACTAACTACCGGTCTAAAACACACCTGGATCAGACTACTCTACTAACTACTGGTCTAAAACACACCTGGATCAGACTACTAACTACTGGTCTAAAACACACCTGGATCAGACTACTCTACTAAGTACTGGTCTAAAACACACCTGGATCAGACTACTTTACTAACTACCTGTCTAAAACACACCTGGATCAGACTACTAACTACTGGTCTAAAACACCCCTGGATCAGACTACTTTACTAACTACCGGTCTAAAACACCCCTGGAACAGACTACTCTACTAACTACTGGTCTAAAACACACCTGGATCAGACTACTAACTACTGGTCTAAAACACACCTGGATCAGACTACTAACTACTGGTCTAAAACACACCTGGATCAGACTACTCTACTAACTACCGGTCTAAAACACACCTGGATCAGACTACTCTACTAACTACCGGTCTAAAACACCCCTGGATCAGACTACTCTACTAACTATCGGTCTAAAACATACCTGGATCAGACTACTCTACTAACTACTGGTCTAAAACACACCTGGATCAGACTACTAACTACTTGTTTAAAACACATCTGGATCAGACTACTAACTATTGGTCTAAAACACACCTGGATCAGACTACTCTACTAACTACTGGATCAGACTCATTTCCACAGCAAGTAAGATTATAATTAACTGTCTCTCTCTGTCCCTCGCACGTAACATCTCTCATTTAAGGGCGTTATTGTTATGGGAAGCATATGTAAACATTGCCAAAGCAAGTGAAGTAGCCTCTATCTCTGTCTCATTTAAGGGCGTTATTGTTATGGAAGCATATGTAAACATTGCCAAAGCAAGTGAAGTAACCTCTATCTCTGTCTCACACACACTGGAATAGGAATATCCAGGTGAACAGAAGATAAGAGCAGTCATAGATAAAGTCATAAACCAACCTGGTTTATTAGTAGCAGTTTCTAGGAATGGGGGGGTTAAGGGGGGACCAAGAACCATTCACGCGAAATCAGCATATTGTATCACAAATAGCGTTCGAAAATTGGTTTAAACTACGATGCGTTGTATTGAATAACTGTTTCAACTGTTCATCAATACATCTGCCCTAATCTTTTCAAATAAATCCATTTGAAAATTAAGATGAGGAAAATATTGAAGTTAGATACCCGTTCAGCGGTTAGATACCCGTTCAGCGGTTAGATACCCATTCAGTGGTTAGATACCCGTCCAGCGGTTAGATACCCGCTCGGCGGTTAGATACCCATTCAGTGGTTAGATACCCGTTCAGTGGTTAGATACCCATTCAGTAGTTAGATATCCATTCAGTGGTTAGATACCCCTTCAGTGGTTAGATACCCGTTCAGTGGTTAGATACCCATTCAGTGGTTAGATACCCATTCAGTGGTTAGATACCGGTTCAGCGGTTAGATACCCATTCAGTGGTTAGATACCCATTCAGTGGTTAGATACCCATTCAGTGGTTAGATACCCATTCAGTGGTTAGATACCCATTCAGTGGTTAGATACCGGTTCAGCGGTTAGATACCCGTTCAGTGGTTAGATACCCGTTCAGTGGTTAGACACCCGTCCAGCGGTTAGATACCCATTCAGTGGTTAGATACCCATTCAGTGGTTAGATACCCATTCAGTGGTTAGATACCCATTCAGTGGTTAGATACCCATTCAGCGGTTAGATACCCGCTCAGCGGTTAGATACCCATTCAGTGGACAGATATCCATTCAGTGGTTCCATTCAGTGGTTAGATACCCATTCAGTGGTTAGATACCCATTCAGTGGTTAGATACCCATTCAGTTGTTAGATACCCATTCAGTGGTTAGATACCCATTCAGTGGTTAGATACCCATTCAGCGGTTAGATACCCGCTCAGCGGTTAGATACCCATTCAGTGGACAGATATCCATTCAGTGGTTCCATTCAGTGGTTAGATACCCATTCAGTGGTTAGATACCCATTCAGTGGTTAGATACCCATTCAGTGGTTAGATACCCGTTCAGCGGTTAGATACCCATTCAGTGGTTAGATACCCCTTCAGTGGTTAGATACCGGTTCAGCGGTTAGATACCCATTCAGTGGTTAGATACCCATTCAGTGGTTAGATACCCATTCAGTGGTTAGATACCCATTCAGTGGTTAGATACCCATTCAGTGGTTAGATACCCATTCAGTGGTTAGATACCCATTCAGTGGTTAGATACCCATTCAGTGGTTAGATACCGGTTCAGCGGTTAGATACCCGTTCAGTGGTTAGATACCCGTTCAGTGGTTAGATACCCGTCCAGCGGTTAGATACCCATTCAGTGGTTAGATACCCATTCAGTGGTTAGATACCCATTCAGTGGTTAGATACCCATTCAGCGGTTAGATACCCGCTCAGCGGTTAGATACCCATTCAGTGGACAGATATCCATTCAGTGGTTCCATTCAGTGGTTAGATACCCATTCAGTGGTTAGATACCCATTCAGTGGTTAGATACCCATTCAGTGGTTAGATACCCATTCAGTGGTTAGATACCCGTTCAGCGGTTAGATACCCCTTCAGTGGTTAGATACCCATTCAGTGGTTAGATACCCATTCAGTGGTTAGATACCCATTCAGTGGTTAGATACCCATTCAGTGGTTAGATACCCATTCAGTGGTTAGATACCCATTCAGTGGTTAGATACCCATTCAGTGGTTAGATACCCATTCAGTGGTTAGATACCCATTCAGCGGTTAGATACCCATTCAGTGGTTAGATACCCATTCAGCGGTTAGATACCCGCTCAGCGGTTAGATACCCATTCAGTGGTTAGATACCCATTCAGTGGTTAGATACCCATTCAGTGGTTAGATACCCATTCAGTGGTTAGATACCCATTCAGCGGTTAGATACCCATTCAGTGGTTAGATACCCATTCAGCGGTTAGATACCCGCTCAGCGGTTAGATACCCATTCAGTGGTTAGATACCCATTCAGTGGTTAGATACCCATTCAGTGGTTAGTCAGTGGTTAGATACCCAGTCAGTGGTTAGATACCCATTCAGTGGTTAGATACCCATTCAGTGGTTAGATACCCATTCAGTGGTTAGTCAGTGGTTAGATACCCAGTCAGTGGTTAGATACCCATTCAGTGGTTAGATACCCATTCAGTGGTTAGATACCCATTCAGTGGTTAGTCAGTGGTTAGATACCCATTCAGCGGTTAGATACCCGCTCAGCGGTTAGATACCCGCTCAGCGGTTAGATACCCATTCAGTGGTTAGATACCCATTCAATGGTTAGTCAGTGGTTAGATACCCATTCAGTGGTTAGATACCCATTCAGTGGTTAGATACCCATTCAGTGGTTAGATACCCATTCAGCGGTTAGATACCCATTCAGTGGTTAGATACCCATTCAGTGGTTAGATACCCATTCAGTGGTTAGATAACCCTTCAGTGGTTAGATACCCATTCAGTGGTTAGATACCCATTCAGTGGTTAGATACCCATTCAGTGGTTAGATATCCATTCAGTGGTTAGATACCCATTCAGTGGTTAGATACCCATTCAGTGGTTAGATACCCATTCAGTGGTTAGATACCCATTCAGTGGTTAGATACCCATTCAGTGGTTAGATACCCATTCAGTGGTTAGATACCCATTCAGCGGTTAGATACCCGCTCAGCGGTTAGATACCCATTCAGTGGTTAGATACCCCTTCAGTGGTTAGATACCCATTCAGTGGTTAGTCAGTGGTTAGATACCCAGTCAGTGGTTAGATACCCATTCAGTGGTTAAATACCCATTCAGTGGTTAGATACCCATTCAGCGGTTAGATACCCGCTCAGCGGTTAGATACCCATTCAGTGGTTAGATACCCATTCAATGGTTAGTCAGTGGTTAGATACCCATTCAGTGGTTAGATACCCATTCAGTGGTTAGATACCCATTCAGTGGTTAGATACCCATTCAGCGGTTAGATACCTGCTCAGCGGTTAGATACCCATTCAGTGGTTCCATTCAGTGGTTAGATACCCATTCAGTGGTTAGATACCCATTCAGTGGTTCCATTCAGTGGTTAGATACCCATTCAGTGGTTCCATTCAGTGGTTAGATACCCATTCAGTGGTTAGATACCCATTCAGTGGTTAGATACCTGCTCAGCGGTTAGATACCTGCTCAGCGGTTAGATACCCATTCAGCGGTTAGATACCTGCTCAGCGGTTAGATACCTGCTCAGCGGTTAGATACCTGCTCAGCGGTTAGATACCTGCTCAGCGGTTAGATACCTGCTCAGCGGTTAGATACCTGCTCAGCGGTTAGATACCTGCTCAGCGGTTAGATACCTGCTCAGCGGTTAGATACCTGCTCAGCGGTTAGATACCCATTCAGCGGTTAGATACCTGCTCAGCGGTTAGATACCTGCTCAGCGGTTAGATACCCATTCAGCGGTTAGATACCTGCTCAGCGGTTAGATACCTGCTCAGCGGTTAGATACCTGCTCAGCGGTTAGATACCCATTCAGCGGTTAGATACCTGCTCAGCGGTTAGATACCCATTCAGCGGTTAGATACCTGCTCAGCGGTTAGATACCCATTCAGTGGTTCCATTCAGTGGTTAGATACCCATTCAGTGGTTAGATACCCATTCAGTGGTTAGATACCCGTTCAGCGGTTAGATACCCAATCAATGGTTAGATACCCATTCAGTGGTTAGATACCCATTCAGTGGTTAGATACCCATTCAGTGGTTAGATACCCATTCAGTGGTTAGATACCCATTCAGTGGTTAGATACCCATTCAGTGGTTAGGTACTCGTTCAGCGGTTAGATACCCATTCAGCGGTTAGATACCCATTCAGTGGTTAGATACCCATTCAGTGGTTAGATACTCATTCAGTGGTTAGATACCCATTCAGCGGTTAGATATAGGAATTTAATGAAAGTTGACCACAGTACAGTAGATCAGGGGTTATAGTGGATATACACTGGGTGGGTTACATGACAATTGTATCTCAACCACATTACAGTAGATAGAGGGGTTATAGTGGATATACACTGGGTGGACAAAACTTTAGGAACAACTTCCTAATATTTAGTTTTGTCCTCAGAAAGTGTTCCACAGAGATTGCTGCGCATGTTGACTCCAAAGCGGGTGGGAAAACCCAGCAGAGGGAAGGTTCATGTCTTGATCAGAGGAAGGTGGTCAGGGAGAAGGACAGTTGATGTCTTGATCAGAGGAAGGTGGTCAGGGAGATGGAGAGGGACAGTTGATGTCTTGATCAGAGGAAGGCGGTCAGGGAGATGGAGAGGGACAGTTGATGTCTTGATCAGAGGAAGGCGGTCAGGGAGATGGAGAGAGACAGTTGATGTCTTGATCAGAGGAAGGCGGTCAGGGAGATGGAGAGGGATAGTTGATGTCTTGATCAGAGGAAGTCGGTCAGGGAGATGGAGAGGGACAGTTGATGTCTTGATCAGAGGAAGGCAGTCAGGGAGATGGAGAGGGACAGTTGATGTCTTGATCAGAGGAAGTCAGTCAGGGAGATGGAGAGGGACAGTTGATGTCTTGATCAGAGGAAGGCAGTCAGGGAGATGGAGAGGGACAGTTGATGTCTTGATCAGAGGAAGGCGGTCAGGGAGATGGAGAGGGACAGTTGATGTCTTGATCAGAGGAAGGCGGTCAGGGAGATGGAGAGGGACAGACAGAACAGCTACCTAAGACGAGAGGTGGTGGTCTGTGTCTATTTGTCAACAACAGCTGGTGCGCAATCTAGTAAGGAAGTCTCAAGGATTTGAGGTAGAGTACCTCATGATAAGTTGTGGACCACACTATCTACCAAGAGAGTTTTCATCTATATTTTCGTAGCCGTCTATTTACCACCACAAACCGAAGCTGGCACTAAGACCGCATTCAGCCAGCTGTTTAAGGTCATAAGCAAAGAAGAACATGCTCATCCAGAAGCGGCGCTCCTAGTGGCCGGGGACTTTAATGCAGGAAAACTTAAATCCGTTTGACCTAATTTCTACCAGCATGTCACGTGCAACCAGAGAAAAAATAACTCTAGACCACCTTTACTCCACACACAGCGATGCATATAAAGCTCTCCCTCGCCCTCCATTTGGCAAATCTGACCATAATTCTATCCTCCTGATTCCTGCTTACAAGCAAAAACTAAAGCAGGAAGTACCAGTGACTCGCTCAATACAGAAATGGTCAGATGACACAGATGCTAAGCTACAGGACTGTTTTGCTAGCAAACTGGCTTCATCAATATTTTATTTTATTTATTTACCTTTATTTAACCAGGTAGGCAAGTTGAGAACAAGTTCTCATTTACAATTGCGACCTGGCCAAGATAAAGCAAAGCAGTTCGACAGATAAAACGACACAGAGTTACACATGGAGTAAAAACAAACATACAGTCAATAATGCAGTATAAACAAGTCTATATACAATGTGAGCAAATGAGGTGAGAAGGGAGGTAAAGGCAAAAAAGGCCATGATGGCAAAGTAAATACAATATAGCAAGTAAAATACTGGAATGGTAGTTTTGCAATGGAAGAATGTGCAAAGTAGAAATAAAAAAATAATGGGGTGCAAAGGAGCAAAATAAATAAATAAATTAAAATTAAATACAGTTGGGAAAGAGGTAGTTGTTTGGGCTAAATTATAGGTGGGCTATGTACAGGTGCAGTAATCTGTGAGCTGCTCTGACAGTTGGTGCTTAAAGCTAGTGAGGGAGATAAGTGTTTCCAGTTTCAGAGATTTTTGTAGTTCGTTCCAGTCATTGGCAGCAGAGAACTGGAAGGAGAGGCGGCCAAAGAAAGAATTGGTTTTGGGGGTGACTAGAGAGATATACCTGCTGGAGCGTGTGCTACAGGTGGGAGATGCTATGGTGACCAGCGAGCTGAGATAAGGGGGGACTTTACCTAGCAGGGTCTTGTAGATGACATGGAGCCAGTGGGTTTGGCGACGAGTATGAAGCGAGGGCCAGCCAACAAGAGCGTACAGGTCGCAATGGTGGGTAGTATGGGTAGGATGGTCAGTTTTACAAGGGTATGTTTGGCAGCATGAGTGAAGGATGCTTTGTTGCGAAATAGGAAGCCAATTCTAGATTTAACTTTGGATTGGAGATGTTTGATATGGGTCTGGAAGGAGAGTTTACAGTCTAACCAGACACCTAAGTATTTGTAGTTGTCCACGTATTCTAAGTCAGAGCCGTCCAGAGTAGTGATGTTGGACAGGCGGGTAGGTGCAGGTAGCGATCGGTTGAAGAGCATGCATTTAGTTTTACTTGTATTTAAGAGCAATTGGAGGCCACGGAAGGAGAGTTGTATGGCATTGAAGCTTGCCTGGAGGGTTGTTAACACAGTGTCCAAAGAAGGGCCGGAAGTATACAGAATGGTGTCGTCTGCGTAGAGGTGGATCAGGGACTCACCAGCAGCAAGAGCGACCTCATTGATGTATACAGAGAAGAGAGTCGGTCCAAGAATTGAACCCTGTGGCACCCCCATAGAGACTGCCAGAGGTCCGGACAGCAGACCCTCCGATTTGACACACTGAACTCTATCAGAGAAGTAGTTGGTGAACCAGGCGAGGCAATCATTTGAGAAACCAAGGCTGTCGAGTCTGCCGATGAGGATATGGTGATTGACAGAGTCGAAAGCCTTGGCCAGATCAATGAATACGGCTGCACAGTAATCTTTCTTATCGATGGCGGTTAAGATATCGTTTAGGACCTTGAGCGTGGCTGAGGTGCACCCATGACCAGCTCTGAAACCGGATTGCATAGCAGAGAAGGTATGGTGAGATTCGAAATGGTCGGTAATCTGTTGGTTGACTTGGCTTTCGAAGACCTTAGAAAGGCACGGTAGGATAGATATAGGTCTGTAGCAGTTTGGGTCAAGAGTGTCCCCCCCTTTGAAGAGGGGGATGACCGCAGCTGCTTTCCATTCTTTGGGAATCTCAGACGACACGAAAGAGAGGTTGAACAGGCTAGTGATAGGGGTGGCAACAATTTCGGCAGATAATTTTAGAAAGAACGGGTCCAGATTGTCTAGCCCGGCTGATTTGTAGGGGTCCAGATTTTGCAGCTCTTTCAGAACATCAGCTGAATGGATTTGGGAGAAGGAGAAATGGGGAAGGCTTGGGCGAGTTGCTGTTGGGGGTGCAGTGCTGTTGTCCGGGGTAGGAGTAGCCAGGTGGAAAGCATGGCCAGCCGTAGAAAAATGCTTATTGAAATTCTCAATTATGGTGGATTTATCAGTGGTGACAGTGTTTCCTATCTTCAGTGCAGTGGGCAGCTGGGAGGAGGTGTTCTTATTCTCCATGGACTTTACAGTGTCCCAGAACTTGTTTGAGTTAGTGCATCGATGACGTCGTCCACACAGTGACCGTATGTACATATCCCAACCAGAAGCCATGAATTACAGGACACATCCGCACTGAGTTAAAGGCTACCGCTTTCAAGGAGCGGGACACAACTTTGGACATTTATAAAAAATCCCACTATGCCCTCTGACGAACCATCAAACAGGCAAGGCGTAAATCCAGGACTAAGATTGAATCCTACTACACCGGCTCTGATTGACTATAGCTCAGCGTTTAATGCCATAGTGCCCTCAAAGCTCATCACTAAGCTAAGGACCCTGAGACCCAATACCTCCCTCTGCAATGGATCCTGGACTTTCTGATGGGCCACCTCCAGGTGGTAAGGGTAGGCAACAACACATCTGTCACGCTGATCCTCAACACGGGGGCCCCAGAGGGGAGCGTGCTTAGTCCCCTCCTATAAACCCTGTTCACCCACGACTCCTTGGTGTCCACATCACCAACAAACTATTATGGTCCAAACACACCAAGATAGTTGTGAAGAGGGCACGACAACACCTTTTCCCCCTCAGGAGACTGAAAAGATTTGGCATGGGTTCTCAGATCCTCAAAAGGATACAGCTGTACCATCGAGAGCATCCTGGTTGCATCACTGCCTGGTACAGTATGGCAACCGCTCAGCATCTGACCGCAGGGCGCTACAGAGGGTAGTGCATACGGTCCAGTACATTACTGGGGCCAAGCTTCCTTCCATCCAGGACCTCTATACAAGGCAATGTCAGAGGAAGGCCCTAAATATTGTCAAAGACTCCAGCCACCCAAGTCATAGACTGTTCTCTCTGCTACCACTCGGGAAGTGGTACTGGAGTGCCAAGTCTGGGTCCAAAATGCTCCTTAGGACCCACGTACAGGTATTCGGACACAGCCAATGTCTCCATAAAGGGATAAAATATGTTTGATATGGTATTGGTACCAACTAGTGGTCATCAACAGTACTACACCCTCAGAGAGATACAGGGTATTGGTACCACCTAGTGGGCATCAACTGTACGACAACCACCCTCAGAGAGATACAGGGTATTGGTACCACCTAGTGGCCATCAAAAGTATTGTAGCCATCCTCAGAGAGATACAGGGTATTGGACCACCTAGTGGGCATCAACAGTACTACACCCCCAGAGAGATTCAGGGTATTGGTACCACCTAGTGATCATCAACAGTACTACAGCCTCAGAGAGATACAGGGTATTGGTACCACCTAGTGGCCATCAAAAGTATTACAGCCATCCTCAGAGAGATACAGGGTATTTATTATTTGTTATTTTTTTATTTCACCTTTATTTAACCAGGTAGGCTAGTTGAGAACAAGTTCTCATTTGCAACTGCGACCTGGCTAAGATAAAGCATAGCAGTGTGAACAGACAACACAGAGTTACACATGGATTAAACAATTAACAAGTCAATAACACAGTAGAAAAGAGAGAGTCTATATACATTGTGTGCAAAAGGCATGAGGAGGTAGGCAAATAATTACAATTTTGCAGATTAACACTGGAGTGATAAATGATCAGATGGTCATGTACAGGTAGAGATATTGGTGTGCAAAAGAGCAGAAAAGTAAATAAATAAAAACAGTATGGGGATGAGGTAGGTAAAATTGGGTGGGCTATTTACCGATAGACTATGTACAGCTGCAGCGATCGGTTAGCTGCTCAGATAGCAGATGTTTGAAATTGGTGAGGGAGATAAAAGTCTCCAACTTCAGTCACAGGCAGCAGAGAACTGGAACGAAAGGCGGCCAAATGAGGTGTTGGCTTTAGGGATGATCAGTGAGATACACCTGCTGGAGCGCGTGCTACGGGTGGGTGTTGCCATCGTGACCAGTGAACTGAGATAAGGCGGAGCTTTACCTAGCATGGACTTGTAGATGACCTGGAGCCAGTGGGTCTGGCGACGAATTTGTAGTGAGGGCCAGCCGACTAGAGCATACAGGTCGCAGTGGTGGGTGGTTTAAGGTGCTTTAGTAACAAAACGGATGGCACTGTGATAAACTGCATCCAGTTTGCTGAGTAGAATGTTGCAAGCTATTTTGTAGATGACATTGCCGAAGTCGAGGATCGGTAGGATAGTCAGTTTTACTAGGGTAAGTTTGGCGGCGTGAGTGAAGGAGGCTTTGTTGCGGAATAGAAAGCCGACTCTAGATTTGATTTTAGATTGGAGATTTGATATGAGTCCGGAAGGAGAGTTTACAGTCTAGCCAGACACCTAGGTACTTATAGATGTCCACATATTCTAGGTCGAAACCATCCAGGGTGGTGATGCTAGTCGGGCGTGCGGGTGCAGGCAGCGAACGGTTGAAAAGCATGCATTTGGTTTTACTAGCGTTTAAGAGCAGTTGGAGGCCACGGAAGGAGTGTTGTATGGCATTGAAGCTCATTTGGAGGTTAGATAGCACAGTGTCCAAGGACGGGCCGGAAGTATACAGAATGGTGTCGTCTGCGTAGAGGTGGATCAGGGAACCGCCCGCAGCAAGAGCAACATCATTGATATATACAGAGAAAAGAGTCTGCCCGAGAATTGAACCCTGTGGCACCCCCATAGAGACTGCCAGAGGACCGGACAGCATGCCCTCCGATTTGACACACTGAACTCTGTCTGCAAAGTAGTTGGTGAACCAGGCAAGGCAGTCATCAGAAAAACCGAGGCTACTGAGTCTGCCGATAAGAATATGGTGATTGACAGAGTCGAAAGCCTTGGCAAGGTCGATGAAGACGGCTGCACAGTACTGTCTTTTATCGATGGCGGTTATGATATCGTTTAGTACCTTGAGCGTGGCTGAGGTGCACCCGTGACCGGCTCGGAAACCAGATTGCACAGCGGAGAAGGTACGGTGGGATTCGAGATGGTCAGTGACCTGTTTGTTGACTTGGCTTTCGAAGACCTTAGATAGGCAGGATGGATATAGGTCTGTAACAGTTTGGGTCCAGGGTGTCTCCCCCTTTGAAGAGGGGGATGACCGCGGCAGCTTTCCAATCCTTGGGGATCTCAGACGATATGAAAGAGAGGTTGAACAGGCTGGTAATAGGGGTTGCGACAATGGCAGCGGATAGTTTCAGAAATAGAGGGTCCAGATTGTCAAGCCCAGCTGATTTGTACGGGTCCAGGTTTTGCAGCTCTTTCAGAACATCTGCTATCTGGATTTGAGTAAAGGAGAACCTGGAGAGGCTTGGGCGAGTAGCTGCGGGGGGGGGGGCGGAGCTGTTGGCCGAGGTTGGAGTAGCCAGGAGGAAGGCATGGCCAGCCGTTGAGAAATGCTTGTTGAAGTTTTCGATAATCATGGATTTATCGTTGGTGACCGTGTTACCTAGCCTCAGTGCAGTGGGCAGCTGGGAGGAGGTGCTGTTGTTCTCCATGGACTTCACAGTGTCCCAGAACTTTTTGGAGTTAGAGCTACAGGATGCAAATTTCTGCCTGAAGTAGCTGGCCTTTGCTTTCCTGACTGACTGCGTGTATTGGTTCCTGACTTCCCTGAACAGTTGCATATCGCGGGGACTATTCGATGCTATTGCAGTCCGCCACAGGATATTTTTGTGCAGGTCGAGGGCATTCAGGTCTGGAGTGAACCAAGGGCATTATCTGTTCTTAGTTCTGCATTTTTTGAACAGAGCATGCTTATCTAAAATGGTGAGGAAGTTACTTTTAAAGAATGACCAGGCATCCTCAACTGACGGGATGAGGTCAATATCCTTCCAGGATACCCGGGCCAGGTCGATTAGAAAGGCCTGCTCACAGAAGTGTTTTAGGGAGCGTTTGACAGTGATGAGGGGTGATCGTTTGACTGCGGATCCGTAGCGGATACAGGCAATGAGGCAGTGATCCTGGTTGTAGACAGCGGAGGTGTATTTGGAGGGCCAGTTGGTCAGGATGACGTCTATGACATCTATGATGTCTATTGGTACCACCTAGTGGGCATCAACAGTACTACACCCCCAGAGAGATACAGGGTATTGGTAC